>NC_051086.1:76037163-76337163 GCF_004664715.2 Peromyscus leucopus
AGCAACTATTCATTTTTTATTAAGAAAAATTTTTCATTCATTTTACATACCAATCAAAGATCCCCCAGCCTGCCCCTCCCAACCACTCCCCACTCCCACTCACAAGAAGGCAAGGCCTCTCATGGGGAGGCACATTCAGTAGGGGCAAGTTCAGCCCCTTCCCCCTATGTCAAGGCTGAACGAGGTGTCCCATCATAGGTAGTGGGCTTCACAAAGCCTGCTCATGCACCAGAGATGGATTCTGATCCTACTGCCATGGGATCTCCCAAGCACATCAAGGTACAAAACTATCTCACCATGTAAAGGGTCTAGTCCAGTCCCATGTAGGCTCCACAGCCATTAATCCAGCTTTCATGAGTTCCCTCTAGTTTTGTTTGGTCATCCCTGTATGTTTCCCCATCATGTTCCTGATCTACTTGCTCATAGAATCCCTCTTTTCTCTCAATGACTGGACTCCTGGAGCTCTGGCTAGTGATTGGCTATAGATTTCTGGATTTGCTTCTATCAGTCATTGGAGAAAAGTTCTGTGATGACAGTTAGGATATTCACTGGTCTGATCTCTGGGGTAAGCCAGTTCAGTTTAGGCACCCTCTCTACTATTGCTAGTAGCCCAGGCTGGGGTCATCCTTGGGGATTCTTGGCAACTTCCCTAGCAGCCATTTTCTCTCTATCTCCATGAGGTCTCTCTCTATCATGGTTTCTCTTTCATTGCATTTCCTTCCCTCTCAGTTCCAGCTCAACCATCCCATTCCCATATGTTCTCATCCCCTCTCCCCTACCCTTCATTGCCCACCCCTTATTCCCAGTTTACTCATGGAGATCTCATCTATTTCCCCTTCCCAGTGTGGTCCATGTATCCCTTTTTGGGTCTTCCTTGTTAGTTAGCTTCTCTGGAGTTGTGGGTTGTTGCCTGATTACCCTTTGCTTTATATCTAGTATCCACTCATGAGTGAGTACATACCATGTTTGTCCTTCTGAGTCTGGGTTTCCTCACTCAGGATGATATTTTCTGGTTCCATTCATTTGCCTGTACATTTCATGATGTTATTGTTGTTCTCTGTTGAGCAGTACTCCATTGTGTGTATACACCACATTTTCTTAAGCTATTCTTCAGTTGAGGGGCATCTAGGTTCTAGCTATTATGAATAGTGCTGCTATGAACATAGTTGAGCATGTGTCCTTGTAGTGTGATTGAGTATTGTTTGGATATATGCCCAAGAGTGGTATAGGTGGGTCTTAAGGTAGACTGGTTCCCAATTTTCTGAGAAACTGCCACACTGATTTCCAAAGTGGCTGTACAAGTTTGCACTCCCACCAACAGTGGAGGAGTGTTCCACTTGCTCCACATCCTCTCCATCATAAGCTGTCTGCAGTGTTTTTGATATTAGCCATTCTGACAGGTGTAAGATGGTATCTCAGAGTTGTTTTGATTTGCATTTCCCTGATGACAAGGGGCTATTAAAACTGGTAGAAACTGTAGACGGAGGTATGAATGACTGACATTCATCCCTCCCCAACTCTTTCTTGCTGCTCTGTGTTAACAACTGCTTCAGCCATATACTCCCAATTCAATTGTATTCTGCCTTGCCTCATGGCTCAAATCGGTGAACCAGATGATCTGGGCCTGAAACTTCTGTAACCATGAACCAAAAGAAATCTTCTCTCATTTTAAGTCACTTTCTAAGGTGTTTTGTCACAGTAACAAAAAGGTAACTAACTGTTCTCTTTCCTGAATTTTCTGGTGGTAATTACAGGCAATTTTCTGGTATATATATATATTTCAAATGACATGCAGACTGTATTTTCATTTTCCCATTTGTGACTGAAACAAAGAAAAAGTTTTAAATATGATCAATGCCAACTTCCTTTGGATATAGTTTTGGGATGTTCCCAGCTCAATATAATCCTAAAAGGGATATAAATCATGAAACACATAATTTTTTAAAGATGAAAATAAGGATTGTATATTGGTGACTCTCTTCTTCAAGCACTGAAGTCTAATCTGAAGTTCTTGTTTCTGTAGTGTCTCTCTGATGGAAATATCCTTGCCCACTTTCTGTGGCTGTTGTCAAACTATGAACCAGACATCAATAAGTGTGACACTGGATATGTAAATTTGAAATTTATTCTGCACAATATATAGAAGTCAACTTCCCAAATCCAATGCCAATAGACCAAACTTGATCCTTTTGTGCATGATGATTGGTGTACATACCTATAATCTATGGTAATAGTGTGATTCAACAAAGGGTATGTTTTAGAGGAACCATTTACTTCACTTATGTTTGTGGCTGTTCATTTATGGATAACTTTCTTGACAGTCCAATGCAAAAGATCATATAACAAGACACAGGAGGTATTGGACACTATGCATGTGTTCTATTCTTTTCCTTTCTTTTAAGTGTGTGTGTGTGTGTGTGTGTGTGTGTGTGTGTGTGTGTGTGTGTGTGTGGTGTTGAAGCCAGATATCAACAACAAGCATGTTTATCAACTGCTCTTTACCTTATCTTTTGAGGCAAGGTTACTTACTGCTGTACCTAACATTCATGCAGTTGCTAGACTGGCCTACCAGGGAAGCTTCAAAGATTCCCCTGTCTCTGCCTCTTCTTCCTGCCCTCCCCATGATAGGACTACTGAAGTGTAAGATCATGCCTTGCTCTCCTACATGGATTCTAGAGATCCTTTCAAAAGTCTTCATGCCTACATGGTAGGCACCCTACTAAGTGATTCATCTTCCAAGCCACTCTCCCTCTTATGAAACTACTGGTATTCAAATATGGAAACTATTCTGATGCCCTTTCCTTATTTTATCACTTCTCAAAATGATTCCAACTACCATAGCCAGGTCAAATTTCTTCCTTCTTCCTATCTCAAAGTAGGGATTAAATTTACCTGGCAAATTTCAGAAGAGACAAGTGACATTCAAGCCCATATAAGCCTAGAATCTGGTACACAAATTCAAACATGGTTGATGGAGACTGTTGGGAATGCTTTGTGTGGACGGCAGAGGGCCCTGCCTTTTTATGGAATTAAGGACTGTGATGACAGAACCAGCCTGAAACAGATTATCATCATCTTTACTCTCATGGAGGCGGGCACAGGGGTAAATAAGGCACAGAAAATGCCAGAACCAAGAGGGAAAGACAGAAAAGGCTGTTGACAGTTTGAAGCCCTGTATCCAGTTTTGCCTGGTCAGAATAAGCCATCTGGGATTTTCTGATTATGTAATCATCTGAGTTCATTTTTATATAAGTGAATTTTAAGTTTGAATTTCTGTCATTTACAGGCAAAACAATTCTCATCCTAACGAATAAAGAATGTCTTAGAATAGGAAATTCATATTTTTGTATTCTGAGAACAGAAAGTCTAGAAAATCTTTGGGGACCTACATAAAGATGATTAGAGTTACTTTAAATAGAGGGTCTGCATAAGAAAAACCCAAAATTTCCTTGGGAAACAAAACAAGAAAGGAGAGCAGAGAACAATAGGAGGAATGGTCCAGGCCAAAGACCACAGGAACACCATCAGCCAGGATGAACTAGGTAGGACATTGTACTATTTAACACAGGGGATTCTGTAATCTTTTTAAAAATCCAATCAGTTTTTTTTTTCCATAGAGGACAACGCTGTTGACTGTTTCTTGGATTTTAAACTGAAACCTACTCCAGTATCTCTATCATTTATGCCACTGACAGTTACCTTTATGACCACTATGTAGATATAACCAACCATCTTATTAAATAAAAGACATAGAACCAATGCAAAGAAGAAAGCCAAGAGATCAGAGCTAAGAGCCTTACCCTGCAGCTAGCCTCTTCAGCCAAGAGACCTCTCTGAAAGAAAGCTACTTCCTGTCTGTTGGTCTTTATATAGACTTTCTGTTCTGCCTTCTCATTGGTTGTAAACCCAAACACATGACTACCTCATCACTGCCTGTATGTACAGCCCTCCAGGTCTTCTATGGTATTGAGATTAAAGGCTTGTGTCTCCAATGTTTGCTGTATCCTTGAACACACAGAGATCTACCTAGCTCTGCCTACCAAGTGCTGGGATTAAAGGTGTGCACCACCACCGCCATACTCTTGCTATGGCTCTAGTAGCTCTGACCTCTGGGCAACTTTATTTTTTAACATACAGTTAAAATCACGTTTCAGTACAAATAAAATACCACCATACCACTATTTGGCCACTCCATGTAAAATGTAATTTATTTTTCACAATCTATTAGGTTGTGCAATATGATGTATTTTCTCAGACTTTAAAGCAGTATACTATTTAGTTCTAGGATATTAACTATAAGACCAACATCCTGTAAGGGGAGTGAAGACATTAGCAAGGTATAACTCAAATCCTCAAGGCTCTTTCTTTCTATGGCAAGACTGATTGATTGAGAGATAGAGAGTATTTATGTTTGTATTTTAAGTCTTACTCAAGAGCTCCCATGATAAAGATTGGGTCCTCAGTTCATGATGTTATTAGAAACTAGTGGAATGTTTTCCTAGGCTTAGTGGAGAGAAAAATGGTCATGAATACATGCCCTCATGGAGGCACTGGGAGGCTCTTCCTCACAATCCTTTGCTTTCTGATTGCCAAGAGTTGGGCAACTTTGTTCCATCACACATTCCCACTGTGATATCCTGCCTTACCAGAGGTCTGAAAGCAGACACTCCAACTGATCATAGGTTAAAAGTTCTGAAAGAATGAGTCAAAATAAGTATCTGATCAACAAGTTGCCAGACTCCTTATTGATGGGACAAAATTCTAAACATAAAGAATTTTAGAAATGAAAGACATTTTTGCTTATAGTTCTCCAGGTTTCTGTTTATAATTCTTGACTCTGTTGGCTATGAGCCTGTGATTGGGCAGAATATTATGACGGTGAAATATATAGCATTGTAGACGTCAGAGAAAAGCAAATATAGGAAGCAGCCAGGGCAGTAGATATTCTTCAAGGATATACTTCCAATGATCAATTTCCTCCAAGTCATTCCCACATTCCTTCTTTTACCACCTCTGAATAATTTATTCAAATTATGAATCTATAGATAGGTTGAGCATATATTAAACCAGAGTCCTCATGAACTAATCATTTGTGGGGGACATATTCATGGGCATATTCAGAAGCATGTTTTACTGGCCTCCTAGGCACCTATTACTCCAAACAGGCTGATAGTGAAGGCTAAGTATGATGTTGTTCATCTCTTTTAGTTTGTTAAAGTAACAGAAAATTATCTAATGTATATGATAGGTAGGTATATACTTGTAGGGATGGATAGGTGATAGATAATTCAATATATATATATATATATATATATATATATATATGATAAATAGATAGGTAGATAGCTATAGATATCCAGGCAGATACTCACCTAATACAAAGAAACTTTGTGCACACTTTGGTAGCAGAGGAAACATTGTACCTAGCTGTGGTGCAGAAAGATTCATTCAGAAAAGAATATTTCATTTGAGAATAGAAAGGTTGTTTTATATCTGTCATTGTTGTTTCAATGCTGTAAGAAAGCATGTGTTGTAATAAAAAGAGGTATTACTTCATGATTTAATGTCACAAAAAGTAATATTAATATAACTATAAATTGAGAATATACATACATTTGGCTTGCAAGGCAAGTTCTATGTGATTCTAAACAAAAATATCTGTGAGAAGCATCATGACTTAGAAGCTAGGAATGGATGGAAAGTGGCATAAAGCTTAATTTGTCTGCTTCTCCATCACTTCTAGTTAATGTAATGATTATTCACAACAATTCACAAATTTAAGATTTAATAGGAAATGGCTACTCATCTTTCTATACATCAATTTAACATTCGTCACTTCTTTCCATGTCAGCATAAATGTATTTATTTATTGACAGCTGACCATTGAGCGATATTTTGAAATGTACCTTATTCAATTTATGAATAGCATTAAGCAAAACTCCACAAAGTAGAAAAGAAAAGGGAGAACAAGATGGGTGTAGAGAAACAGGAGCTAAGGGAGTAGCTCATTATGGAAAGAGAATGCCCACATTCCTCCCAAATTAATATGCAACAATTCCAATCCCCAAGATGATGGTGTCAGGTGTTCTAGCCTTTTGAGGTCATTAGATCATGAGGGCAGAACCACTGTCAATAAGAAATGCTCTTAGAGAGTTATTTTGCTGGCTATCATTTGATATATATCCCAGTTCCTAGAATACAGAAGATGTGTAGTAAAGGAATGGGTGTAGGCTGTGTGAGTAAGTATGTGTGATGTTGGAAGTCCATGGAGGATAACTCATGATTCAAATTAGAAGTGTCTAACTCTTCCAAGGATAGGTAATAATTCGTGTGAAATGATTCCAGCCTGAAATCTGATATGGAAAGGAATGGAAAGAAAGTACAAGTAAGGACAGAGGTCTCTAACAACTTTCTGTAACTTTGACACAGTGACAGTATGTGGATGACATTCTAAGTATTAGCTGATGTTTGAGCACATGAGATATTTAAAAGCCATTAAGTCTAACACTGAGATGTCTTTATTAATGAGCCCTTTTGCATATTATTGATGTCATATTGTGATATAGAATGATACTCCAATGCTATCCTTTAAACATGGCAGCAAAAAGGACAAGAGGAGACATAATGAATAGTGTCACCTCATGCATGGACCTGACTGCTGCTGACATAACACCATTTTATGTTTTGTTTTGTTTTGTTTTTGAATGCTGGCTCTTTCACTTATAAGTTTTATATCAGCAAGAGACCCCAAATCTCAATTTCTTCACTTATATATAATAATAATTATACCTATTTAATAGGTTGATGGTTTTCCTAGATAGCAATAATAATATTTTAAGGGAGTGGAAAACCTTTTGCTTTTTTAAGATGGGATTATTAACATATCCAGGTTCATAGAACACCTTCTCTTTTGATTTTTTTCCCTAGTCATTGTTTTGATTTGGGGTCAAAAAAATACCCAACCACAACCAATTGAACAATAACAACAACAAACACAACCTCAGAAAATATGCTGGTGATTTTGAAAAGAGGCCAGCAGCATGGAAAAGTACCAGTCAAGGCCTTGGACTGAGTAATAACATATATCACTGGATGCAGGAACTATTAGCCCTAGTGGATAGAAAACAGTGGCTTGATAGTAGGACTGAGTAGGACCCTTAGCAAGGGGAGTTAGAAAGGCTAGTATTAAATTTCAAGTTTAAGAGGATGTAGAACAGGTAAAACGTATTGAAAATGGAAAAAATGACCAAATGGCCAATAATACTAACCAAAGAAAGGAAATGCACTGAAGTGTATAACTTGTTCACTGTCCTGTTTCTACTTTTTACCCCATAAGGGAGAGGTTTATACTCTGGGATGCTCTGATCTAGGCAAAATGATTCTGGCTTGAAATTGGATGCTGAATGGGAATAAGAAGAAAAGATGAGAGGACATGGTGGTTTCTCACAACTTTCTGCCACTTTGACCTGAGTGTTTGACTTTGTCTAGAGTTTTAAAGGTTAGTTGGTATTTGAATACATGCAACAAAGCCATTATGCATAGCACCTATGTGTCCATATCTGAGTTCTTTTGCATGTCAATGTCATCTTGTGGTAGTAAATGAAAGCCAAATTCTATATTACAATCTTGGCAGCCAGAAGACAAGAATACTTAGATTAGTATCATCCAAATACACGAATGGAGGTTTGTATTATGATATATGGCAATAAAACATCATTTTTGTGATTGCTAGTTTGGAAATAGTGCCTTAAGAAGAATAAAGCTTGCCCGGGCGGTGGTGGCGCACGCCTTTAATCCCAGCACTCGGGAGACAGAGCCAGGAAGATCTCTGTGAGTTCGAGGCCAGCCTGGGCTACCAAGTGAGTTCCAGGCAAGGCGCAAAGCTACACAGAGAAACCCTGTCTCGAAAAAACAAAAAAAAAAAAAAACAAAAAAAGAAGAAGAAGAATAAAGCTGGCTTATGAACTGTATAGCTTCCTAGATGCTTAACCTAATTTAATTTGTTAACATTCATTGTTAACCTTCTAAGAGGAAAGTCTAGGCAGAAGAAAAGACTGGGGTGTATGGGGTAGAATGTTTTTTTTTTTTTCTCAGTATGGCCAATCTAATGAGAGAGACAGTAAAACCCCAGCCACAGCAATAGTTTGTGAATACTTTGCTAAGTGGCATGGTATTCTTCTCATTTGCAGACTTAAGTTATTGACTGCAAAGGCAAACGTAAATCTTTGATCTTACCGTAGTTGCATTTCCTTTTTGTCCAACTAATGACACTAGGATTTTGCCCAATGACTAGACTTAAGGGCATGCTAAGGGGTAACTTAGTCTAACACCAGGCCCTGTGTTGGGTTGAGGAGTAGCTTAGTTTAGTACTTAATCCTATGTTCAAGAGCAATCCTTACAGCATTTAGTTTCAACCTGGATCCTTAATCTATTACTTTAAACAAGACAAAGTTAGGATCTGTTTCTTTCAACTACAAAAAAATTCTTGCATAGGAAGGACATACGTATTTACTTTTGTGTATGTGTGTGCACTTGCCTGCCCGCCCATAAAGCATGTGGAAGTCAGGTGACAAACTTTCAGGAATTGGTTCTCACCTTCCATCTTGTTGAGCTCGGGTCCATCTTGTTTCTTCCACACTACGTACTGAAAGCTAGCTGCCCTACAGGCTTCAATGCAGCTTTCCAATACCTTTCTCTTACTTCACCTTAGGAGTATTGTGATTAGAGATGCACTACAACCACATCTATCATTTTGTCTTTGTAATTAGGATTTCAAGGATCTAACTTTGATCACCAGGCTTTCTTATCAATAGCTTTTTCCCACTGCATTATTGCCTCAGCCATTAAATATGTAAAATTCTTAGTGTGCGATGTTAGTGGAGGAAATCTTAGCTCTCATCATATTCCATCCCTCCATTATTATGTTTAATGCTTTAATGCCATAGCAGGTATTCAATAAAGTAAGTAGACTTAGATATGGCTGTCACACAGCTGCACAGTATGTACAATATATAATTCTCCAGTGCTTTACAACAGATGTACATAAACATCTACACAAACATAGATGACCTTGGGTTAGACATAACAGTATTTCATTATGTCCTCCTAGATCAGGCAACTGCTCTGAAGAAATAGGAGAATCCAAATTAAAGTGAAATCACTGAAAAAGCTTTAAACTTGAAGCATGAAAGGTATATTATGTCTCTAAACCACAATATTTCATTGTAAAACAAATTACTTAGGATGAATGTCCTGTTATCTAGCAGAAACTTGAGTCAGAGCTCTCATTTCAAGATTTTCCTCTCTTTACTTAGCCAGAGGTGGCAACATAACAGAGAAGGAAGCCAACAACAGTGAATCAGTAGAGTGATGCTAAGACATTTAAGGAATAAAGAAACAAAGGGAAATAGACTTGGAAAATACCTCATGGAAGAATGAGTGTCAGAGTCATAACAATATATATATAAATGCAATGGTAGGTTTATGTAACATGCCCCAGTGAGTCATCTCATGCCGTTTGTGAAGTTGCCAAAAGAGTAACTGAAGCTACTCTATTTTAGATAAGAACATTGAAGAAAGGAACATTTTAATGTGTATCCTGACACCCCTTGGAGTTAATTTCAAAAGTGGTGTCATAGGTAAAAACACCAAGAAATCTCTGTCCCATCGCAGCTACAGTGCTTACAATCTGCTCCACCCGGCATGGAGAAGTGTTCAAAAGCAGCCAAGAGCTGCAGATCTGTCTCAGTATCACTCATTGAGGAGTTTACAGTAGTCAGGCAAGGTCAAGGTCACATTCATTGGTGGGAATGACAAAATGCTACTGTGATTTTTTTTTACCCCCTCTGGTACTTCGCTTCTTTTTCCTTATAGACTATGACTACATTGAATTCGAGGAATCTGTGTTCCATCCCAAACATCACCCATCGCTAAGTGCCTGTCACATAGCAGACTCTCAATAAAAAATGTTAAAGGGGGGGTATAGTTGGTGCTTTCATCTATCAACTGAGAATCTAAGCCCCAGTCCTGGTGCCTATTTGCTCATCCTTATAATTCCCCAAGCCTATTAGTACATGAGGCTATTTTAGCCAAGATAGATGTTTACACAGATTTCTCCCTGTCCTGGCAAGTTCAAGAGTGGACAGTGCTATTATCCAATCTGGATCAAAACCAGGAGTTCTTCTTTGCTTAGGCTTCAGGGCTAAATCTTCCTGTACATAGAAATGTATCGTGTTGATGCTCCTGATGGGCAGGCTGCCTGGAGCTTCATTGAGTTATCAATGTTTCTACTTGATCTATTGACAGTGGAGGCTTGAAAGTAAACAGCTTTGCCAACTCCAAATAGCTAGTTTGAGGCCTGGCAAGCTCTTGCACAAAGCAAAGAGCTGGCATAGAACTTGATGCTTGCACTGAGTCTTTTGTGGTTGCATGTAGGAGGAAGGAAATTTATTAAAAAAAGTCTGTATTCTAAAACCAGGGCAGAAAATTAGACCTTGAATGCAATCCATATATCTAAGGAGCTCAGATACATGCGAGAATTCAGGCAGTGACATTTGGAGGAGAGAGGAAATGTGGTTTAAGTCTCACTTTATGAGTCATTGCTGTCTTGTTGTATTATTTCTGTATCTGTAGGAAAGATAAAGAAACAGCAATGCACTTGATAGAAAAGGAGATGTGGGTTACTGCCATTAAAGCTATAGAAACCTAGCTATCACTCACCTATGAATCTACAGAAACTTGCCTACAAAAACTTAAGACAAGATTCAGCCACAAACAGACTAGATTTCTTCATCAGTTACTAGCAAACATGGTAGGGAGATTTAATGAGAGAATGAGATTAGTATTAGCAGAGCAACATACAGAGAGTTCATATATTTAATGCTACAGGAGAGAAGTAAGAGTCAGAATATATACAAACCAGTGAGTATGCAAAGTTAATATATATGATACACATTGAAGGCATGCTTCATGTTGATTAAAGTATCCTGGTGGGAAAGGAATAAAAGTAATTATTATTATTATTATTATTATTATTATTATTATTATTACTAACAACATTGAATGTGAAATAAAAGAATTGTGTGCCATAGGCCATAGCCAATTTTGATCCTGAATTAAGTAATGCAATTAACTCAATGTCATGGTTCATTAATGTTAAGAAAATGCCCAAGGTGCTATGATTTTGATGTGAAATGTTCCCCCTAGGATCCTGTGTTTGAATGCTTGATCTTCAGTGTGTGGTGCTATTTTGGGGAGTTATAGAACTTTTGGGGAGGTGGGGTCTTCCTGGAGGAAGTGGCTTCTGAGGGGAAATTCTTGAAATTTGTAGCCATTCTCAGGTCTTTGTTTCTGCTTTCTGGTCCTTTAGAATTGTCTGCAGTTCTAGCAGCATAGTCCTATTGCCACAGAGTCCCCTAATACCATGCCTTCCCCACTGTGACCAGCTATGTTCCTTCAAATCATGAGCCAAAATAAATAATTTTTTCCTCTGATGCTGCATACTGATTGCCAACTTGACGGGATCTTGAATTACCTGAGACAAACTTATATGCATGTCTGTGAGTTTCTAGTTCATATTGTTGATTTGGGAAGACACTCCCTAAATGTGGACAAAAAATAGTCTAAGAGATAGGATTCTAGCCCCAATAAAGAAGAGAAATAACACTCAAAATCAACATTCACATTTCTGTGTTTCCTGATTATGGATGCAATATGATTAGGTATCTCAATCTCCTGCCGCCATTGCACTATGATTGACTATATTCTTCACCTGTGAGCCCAAATCATTCTTTGTCCCTTACTTGCTTTTATTAAACATTTTCTCATAGTCATAGAAAAAGTAACTCTTTCTTTTAAGTAGCTTTTAAAAGTATTTATCACAAAAACAGGAAAAGAAAAAATAGTATATATATATATATATGAATAGTATATAAATACACTATATACTATGCATAAACTATATACTATTTATATACTACATACACACACATATATGTATACACACATATACACACACACAACACACACACACACATACACACACAGCACATACACACACACATACAACACACACACACACACACACACACACACACACACACACACACACACACACAGAACCTGAGATAGCTTTTGTGAGTAAAACCAAAAAGTGACATAAGTGATGTAAGTAAGAATGACATGGCTAGGGATGCTTTAACTCAATGTAAAAGTGAGACAGGGTAAGCCCAAAGAAAAGGATATCATATCTCAAAGAGTCTTTATAGAAGGTAGGGTTATAAGTAGATCCATTCAACCAAAATACCAAGAAGCCCCAAGGCTGATGAAGGAGGGACAATATATTTGGGAAGAACCTAAAGTGGTGTAACAGTCCAAGCTATGATGGCTTCCTAGACGATTTCTACAGGTTTCATTGTAACCTAATGCTAGGAGAGGCTATAAAAGGTTGTTCAGTGCCTAGGCTGCTGATAAAGGTGGCAATGACAAGAATAGAAAGTGTATGGCTTGGTCAGACTTTTGCTGAGTTCTGTAACTGCTATCAGGGATCCAAAGTGGATACAGACAGATCTATTAAGAGCTTTTTGCAGTAGTCCAGATGGTCTCTGAGAGTGGTTTGGACAACAGTGTGGGCTTTATGACTATAGAGCAACTACTGATTGGAGAGACAACACAGAGATAGTTTCAACCCACTATATAAATCTGAGAAACATGTCTCCTAAGACGTGATGAAGATATTCAGGTTTTTTTTACCCCTCCTTCATATTGGAGTATTATATATGCCTTTTTAGATTGACAACAGAAATAACCTTGTTAGTTTTTTATAAGCAATGGGCACAGGAAAAGGAATTAGAAACCGACTTTCTTGGGTTCTTTCTGTACTTTCCTTTCCTTGTGGTATAACATCAGCAATGTCCCAGGAAGGAACTGCCTTGCCAAATTCTGTCTAAAGATGACCAAGATACAGATCCTTAACTGACCAGGAATAAAATGAACAAGAGGTTTAATTTTCTTTCTCAAGTTTACATCAAATGTTTGTTAAGATACCATCTGGTTACCCATAAAATGAATCTCACTGTATTTCAAAGGAGCAGTATCACACCAAGATTGTTCTTTTACAAAAATGGCATTAAATTTTAAAGTAAGAAAAATGTTAGTCAAATCACTCTAAGTTTGAGACTGTATTTTAAAAGTAGACAAGTTCACTAGAGGGGTTAACTATCAAATGAAAACACAAAATGACATATTTTTAAAAAATAGAAAATATAAAAATGAAGACAGAAAATGGCCAGTGTATGGAGAGCAACTATGGAAAATATGAACACTAAATATATTGGAGGAGAAAATTTAAAAATAATGACCTATACTTTCACTTAAGAACTTAGAAAGAAGCTAACTAAATTTTAAATAAATAGAAAAATGTTCAATAAAATATGTGTGCAAAATAAATAGTAGGTAGAAATTACAAAAGCAAATATTAACATTTAGAAATATTAAATAAATTAATAAAAACTTAAAAAATTAAAAAGAAAGTAAAATGCAATCAGTATCAGCAATGAGACAAGATATCATTCTAGATTCTAGGAATCTTAGGTAACAAGAGAAAATGTTATGCTGACAGATTCAGTAATACAGAAGAAATGAAAATAAAAATTCTTGGAAATCACAACTTGTTAAAACTGACATTCAAAGAAAAATCAGGATAACTTATTCATCTAAGACACTAAACTCAAACTCCAAAATTTTTTTCAAAAAGAAAATGTTAAAGAATTTTCTTCTAAAGTTCTCATATGAGGATGCCAAAGACCCTAAAATAGACACCCACCAAAAGAGATCTCAAAAAGGAAGAAAATGGGATTACTTATGCAATGTGATGTAAAGCTAATGTCCTCCTAGCCATCTGGTATTGTCAAAAACATGTTGGGGGTTGGAGAGATAGCTCAGCAGTTAAGAACATTCATTACATTTCTCCAAGACCCAGGTTTAGTTTCCAGCTCCCACACATGGCTCATAACCACCCATCAATCTAAGGATTGATCATTCTTTTCTGACTTACATAGGCACCATGCATGAACATGTAGGCAAACATTCACATATATAAAATAAAATAAACAAAAAATAATATTAAGGTAAAATAGAAATGTACATATGGATATGCAAATATGTTATGGCAATTCAATGGAGAATTAAGGACATCCTTAATCAACTGTTTATAATGGACAAGGTCTAACTGGAGATGAAGGGGCAACTGGATATTTGCAGGAATGATTGCAGTGATACTCAAAATCTACCTTGTACTACATAATAGGATTTTTTTCAGGCCATTCTTTAGTCTGTTTCTCTTTAGCTCATTAGATTCAACTAAACTAGCAGGAACACTGTGTACTGTCTGTCTTCCTCATCAATGATGTGAGGCTTGGAGAAAGGGGGACTGTGTCCTTGTCACCATACCACTGCTACCTCTCAAGTGTCTTGTAGGGAAAGTTTCCATCTACGACCTCTCCACAAAGAATCATATACAGACTTAATATTAATTATAAATGCTTGGTCAATAGCTTAGGCTTGCTTTTTTACCTAGCTCTTATAACTTAAATTGCCCCATTTCTATGAATCTATGTGCTTCCATGAGGCTCATTTATTTCATCTACATACTTTTCATCCTGCTTGCTCTGTGTCTCATAGTGTCTACTCTTGACTCCCGAGACTCCACCCCTCTTCTTCCCAGCATTCTCTCTGCCCTGAAAATCCTGTCTAGCCAATGGCCAATCAGTTTTTTATTGACAATGAGAGCAACACATCTTCTTCACAGTGTACAGAAGGATTATTCCACAGTAGTATTTGATACACATAATATACTAAAAATAGAGCCATGGTAACTTGTGTATAATGGTTCAGAAATTACTATAAATATCATACAAGATCAGTTTTTGAACTATGGACATACTGACTACTTAGTTTTTCATATCACCATATGCAATATGAAACCAAGTAATATCACATGCATGCCAATTCCACATTCATTCGTTGAGTAATTTTTCTTTTTTTTTTTTTTTTTTGGACTTTTTATTTTATTTTTTTATTTTACAATAATATTCAGTTCTACATAACAGCCACAGATTCCCTTGTTCTCCCCCTTCCTGCCCCCCTCCCCTTCCCCCCAGCCTACCCCCCATTCCCACCACGTCGAGATCAAGGCCACCCCTGAGGACTGAGATCGACCTGATAGACTCAGTCCAGACAGGTCCAGTCCCCTCCTCCCAGACTGAGCCAAGCGTCCCTGCATAAGTCCCAGGTTTCAAACAGCTATCTCATGCAGCGAGCCCAGGACCTGGTACCACTGCCTAGATGCCTCCCAAACAGATCAAGCCAATCAACTGTCTCACCTATTCAGAAGGCCTGATCCAGTTGGGGGCCCCTCAGTCTTTGGTTCATAGTTTATGTGTTTCCATTCGTTTGGCTATTTGTCCCTGTGCTTTATCCAACCTTGGTTTCAACAATTCTCGCTCATATAAACGCTCCTCTTTCTCGCTAATTAGACTCCCGGCACTCCACCCGGGGCCTAGCCGTGGATGTCTGCATCCAGATTCCTCAGTCCTTGGATGGGGTTTCTGGCACAACTATTAGGGTGTTTGGCCATCCCATCACCAGAGTAGGTCAGTCCCGGCTGTCTCTGGACCATTGCCAGCAGGCTTTTGTGGGGGTATCTTTGTGGATTTCTGTGGGCCTCTTTAGCCAAAAGTGTACAATGGAAAAAAGAAAGCATCTTCAGCAAATGGTGCTGGCATAACTGGATATTAACATGTAGAAGGCTGCAAATAGATCCATATCTGTCACCGTGCACAAAACTTAAGTCCAAGTGGATCAAGGACCTCAACATAAATCCAGCTACTCTGAACCTGCTAGAAGAGAAAGTAGGAAGTAGTCTTGAACACATTGGCATAGGAGATCACTTCCTAAATATAACACCAGTAGCACAGGCTCTGAGAGAAACAATCAATCAATGGGACCTCTTGAAACTGAGAAGCTTTTGTAGAGCAAATGATACAGTCAACAAGGCAAAGCGACAGCCTACAGAATGGGAAAAGATCTTCACCAACCCCACATCTGACAGAGGACTGATATCCAGAATATATAAGGAACTGAAGAAATTAGACATCAAAACGACCAACAGTCCAATTAAGAAATGGGCTATAGAACTAAGCAGAGAATTCTCAACAGAGGAAACTCAAATGGCTGAAAGACATTTAAGGAATTGCTCAACATCCCTAATCATCAGGGAAATGCAAATCAAAACAACTCTGAGATACCACCTTACACCTGTCAGAATGGCTAAGATCAAAAACACTGAGGACACTTTATGCTGGAGAGGATGTGGAACTCGGGGAACTCTCCTCCACTGCTGGTGGGAATGCAAGCTTGTACAACCACTTTGGAAATCAATATGGCGCTTTCTTAGAAAATTGGTAATCAATCTCCCCCAAGATCCAGCTATACCACTCTTGGGCATATACCAAAGAAATGCTCATTCATACCACAAGAGCACTTGCTGAGTTATGTTTATATCAGCATTGTTTGTAATAGCCAAAACCTGGAAACAACCTAGATGCCCTTCAACTGAAGAATGGATAAATAAATTGTGGCACATATACACAATGGAATACTACTCAGCAGAGAAAAACAATGACATCATGAGGTTTGCAGGCAAATGGATGGATCTAGAAAAAATCATCCTGAGTGAGGTAACGCAGACTCAGAAAGACAAATATGGTATGTACTCACTCATAGGAGGATACTAGATGTGGAACAAGGATGACTGGACTGCTACTCACATCACCAGTGAGGCTCCCTGTAAAACAGGACCCCAAGAAAGACACGCGGATCACCCAATGATGGAGAAATGGATGAGATCTACATGAACAGCCTGGACATGAGTGGGAGCAATGAATGGCGAGTGTCGAGGGAAAGAGAGTGGGAGATCCCACCTGGATCAAGAACAAAGAGGGAGAACAAGGAATAGGAGACCATGGTAAATGAAGACCACATGAGAAAAGGAAGAAACAAAGTGCTAAAGAGGCCCACAGAAATCATTGAGTAATTTCTATAAAGCAGTACCCATTCCAGGTATTAGGGATATAGCAGTGAGTAACACTAGTCAAGTCCACATTCTCCAGGCTAGACTCAAACCTCAAACTCAGAGATCCTCCTGCCTCTGCCTCCCAAGTGCAGGGACTAAGGCAATGCACCACCACTGCCCAGCTGGAGTTCAAATTCTTTTTTCTGGAACGTTTAGTGGCTTGAGAGACCATCAAGTACAAGGGAGATGGTTCCATGGGTGTATTTCATTACCTGCAGTAGGAAATCCATACTTGAAAGGTAAAAAGCCAGTGATCTTGATAATTAGAGGTTTTATTAACATGTGATAAAACATCTTTTAGTTCTTAGAGCAGTAGCAATGATGCAATAATTCAAGGGAAATGAAGAAAACCTTATTTTTTATTTTTAAATTTTCTTTTTAAAAACTGTCTGGATGAGGAGAGAGCAAGAGGGACTTAGCAGGGAGAAATGCTGACTTTGGGGAAAACAGGGTTGAGATCAGGCTTTATTCTGAAATTTTAAGGAGAGTAGATATTTCAACATGATGTCTGCAGGATCAAGGGAAGAAGCCGTTGGAGGAGGTTTGAAATATCCAACAGACAGAATAATTGATGGAGCGAAGCTTTAGAGGAGGAAAAAGTTGCAAGCAAAGGTGGGGGTTTCAGCTTTAGAAAAAAAGTCAATATCTCCTTTAGGAGCGGCAAGAAATGAAGTGAGGAAAAGTTTAGAGAAAACACATATACCAGCGGGAGCAATATCCAGAAGGTCTGCTGCCTTTCTGAAGGAAGGCCTGCTGACGAGAGTGAGCAGAGGCTGAGAGAAGAGCTGGTGACTGAATAGAGTGGAAAGGGCTGGGCAAACATGTGCAAAGGACAGGAGGCAGCCAAGGTCTTGGGAAAGGTTCTTGAGGTGTACTGGTAGCTATGTCAGCACAGAAAGTCACATTCTCCAGAGCATCTTGAGGGGAAGTCCTCTGCCTGAGAACAAACTGCTCAACCTGTCCACATCCAGTCATGGGATGGGTTACCTTTAAAATGCTGGTTTTCAAAGTATATTTTTTGGAAAATAAAGCAACCTTGTTTACAGCCATCTATCAAGCAAACCTGGTGTGCCAAATAGCAATTCACAAAACCTTAGCTGTTTTTCTGGTTTCTCTCCTTCAGATTCCTTATAGACAAGTCTTTTCCTCTGGAGTAAGGCAGGGACAAATTTAGCATTCTGTTAGGAAAGATCTCCTAATTTATCTTTCTTATTTATTTTCTAATCCTTATCTAACTCTCAATTGTTATTTTTTTATAGTTTGACCAGTCGCAATACTCATTGTCTCTAATGAACTTTACCTACTTTAAGAAATTTCAGGATTGGAGTTGTGAGATGGTTCAGTGGGTAAAGGTGCTTGCCTCCAAGCTTGACAACCTGAGTTCAATCTTCAGATCACACATGGTGGAAGGGGAAAGAACTTACTTTCTCAGGTTTTCCTCTGACATCTTGTACACAGTGACACCAGCATGCATATGAGGGTGCCCCCGCGCGCGCACACACACACACACACACACACACACACACACACACACACACACAAATGTCAAGCAACTAAAAAAGAAATCTGAGGATTGAGGTACTTTGTCACCTGGACAGCAGGGTTAGTAAAGGAATTGGCATGAAGGTGAAAATGGGATGAAGAGAATTGACTTCAATTTCCCTTTGTCTTGGTTCTTAGGAGGATGTGGGATTGTGATTATGAAAGTCATTGTCTTAGTAATAGTTTTGACAATTACTAGAGGTCCAAGACATGTTTGACTCTGAAAGTTTGTTGTGGTTTGAAGTTTGTGTCCTGTCCCTTAAATTCATTGTGAATCCTAGTCTCCCAAGTGGTAATATTAACATGTAAGTCTTTTAGAAAGTGATTAGATCAGGAAGACTTGGCCTTCATGAATGGAATTCTTTATAAAAGAGACTTGAAGCATGTATGGTGTGCAATGACTGGAATCTTGGCACAGAGGCTGAGGTAGGAGAATAATGAATTGGAATTCAGTCCGAAGTGCTATAGAATGAGTTAAAGACTGGCCTAGAACTCAAAGGAACTTCCAGCCTCTGCCTCCCAAGTGCTGGGATTAAAGGCATGCACCACCATGCTTAGCTAACTTTTTTTAAAGTCTTTTTGACTTCATTGGAACTTGACTCTACAACATAGCATCACCTATGTAAATCTGGGAGACAGAGAGCAGCCTTGGCAGATGCTGAATCTACTGGACTCTTGATCTTGGGCTCCCTTGAATCCAGAACTATAAATAATAAATTTCTATTGTTTGTAAGTTAGTGTGATAGCTTGTTGTAGCTACCCAAAGAGACAGTGAGAAGCTTTCAAAACAAAGTATCATAGAATGAGTGGCTTAAATGACATAAGTGTGTTTTCTTTCAGTTCAATATGTTAGGAATTCAGACTCCAATCACTGGCACTGTTGAGCAGAGCTTAGGATGGGGAAGGATTTCCATGTAGTTCTTGGCTATCTTTCTAGCTTCGTTGCTGCACCATCACATGATCTAGCGTTTGTGTGCACAGAATAAAAATAATGAGGAATAGTGGGGAAGGGGAGAAGAAAGAGCACAAGAAAGGATGGGAGGAGGGGGAGGAAGGGAGAGAGAGAGACAGAGAGAGACAGAGACAGAGAAAGAGAAAGAGATGTAGTTGGTTTTTTACTCTTTGGCAAACCACCACCCAGCTCCCAAAGAAATACAAGAAGTCTTATTCTTACTTATGAATGCCTCTTGGCTTGTTGCTAGCTGGCTTTTCTAACTTAAATTACCTGTTGCTTTTTAGCTACATTAAAAAATTACTTTATAATGTATTTTTCTACATGTGTATGTAATTGTCAATAAAATGTTTCAAAATCAAGAACTATTCGACTAGATAGGTCATAGGCCTTATGGGAGAACCCACCACTATTATTCTGCTAAATGGACATAGTAGTTAACCAGATTTTAATGACTTATTGTTATACACATAGATTATTGCTTCTCTCAGTCTTTATTAGAGAAGCTTCTATCTCTAGCTACATTTTGCCTCTGAGCTTTTTACCTTCTGTAGATGTAACCATCTTATTAAATAAGAAACACAGAGCCAATGCAAAGATGAAAGCCCAAGAGGTCAGAGCGATAGCTAAGAGCTAAAAACCTTTCCCTTCACTGCTGCTGCTATCTTCCTCAGCAAGAGACCTACTTCATTCTGTTTGTCTTTTTTATAGAATTTCTATTCTGCTTTCTCATTGGTTGTAAACCCAACCACATGACCTCCTCGTCACTGCCTGTCTGTACAGACCTCCAGGTCTTCTATGGTTGGTATTGAGATTAAAGGTGTGTGTCTTCATGCTGGCTGTATCCTTGAACACACAGAGATTCACCTAGCTCTGCTTCGCAAGAGCTGGGATTAAAGGCATACACCACCACCACCCAGTTTCTGCTATGGCTTGCTATTAGCTTTGATCCCCAGGCAACTTTATTTATTAACATACAAATAAAATCACATTTCAGTACAATTAAAATATCACCATAACCTTCCTTTATTCTATGTATCTTTCCTTCTTATTCCATGGTTGACTGTGTGGCTGTGTGGCTGTCCCCTGGCATCCTCCTCTCCTTCTCCTTTTCTGGCTCCTCCCTCTTCTCTCTAGCCTAGATTCCTCCTCCTATTTATTCCCCCTGCCTGGAAGCCCCACCTATTTCTCTCTCCTCCCTAGCTGTTGGCAGTTCAGCTTTTTATTAGACCAATCAGATATTTTAGACAGGCAGAGTAACACAGCTTTACAGAGTTAAACAAATACAACATAAAAGAATGCAACACATCTTTACATCATTAACCAAATATTGCATAGCATAAATAAATGTAACATATCTTAAACTAATATTCCACATCACAGAGGCAGAAACAGAGACAGAGAGACAGAGACAGAGTCTAGTGTCCTGGTATCTTTTAAAATAAGATTGCCACTAGTCATGTTGGATCACAGACATACTCTTACATCTTCATTCAAACTAAATTGCTTCTTTATTGTTCTTATTTTCAGAATCATGCACAGTCAAATTCTGCTGGTTACTTTTTATCAAATTGACACAAATCGAAGTCACTTGGGAAAAAGGAATCTCAGTTGAGAAATTGCCTCCATTATCTTTCATAAGATTGGCCTCTGCAAATGTCTGTGGGATTTTATTTATTGGTTAAAAGACTGATGTGGGAGGGCCTAACACACTATGGACATTCCTGGGCAGGTGGTTATAGGTTGTACAAGAAATCAAGCTAAGCAAGCCATGTGAGCAAGCCAGTAAGCAGTACTCCTTCATGGTCTCTGTTTCAGTTACTATTCTGACTTCCTTTAATGATGGAATGGGCTATGGAGGTGTGAGTTTGATAAACTCTTTTCTCCTCAAATCACTTTTGGCCAGTGTTTAACACAGCAACAAAAAAGCAAATTAGTCTTTAAAAACCTGTGTAGTCTGCATCTACACATACATTCAGTATATAATAGCATCCAACAGTGCGTGATATAGATCTATACCAAGGCCATCCATCAGAGAAATGGCCCATTATCACTATTAAGTCCATTAACAGACTCTTTCAGCTGAGTCTTGGTCCCCAGGTTCACATGTAAATTGTCAAGATATACAGACAGTGCCATGGCCTATAGGGAATAAAAAAAAGCCTCTATGGATCATGATGAGCCCTAACCACTCCCTTGAGGCACAGGTTACAGAAACAGCACAGCAGGATTGGAATTGACAATGAATCTGAGACATATATACCCACAATTACACATAACTCATCACTGAAATGCTATTAGAGAAGGATTCACCCACTCTTTCCAGCTAGTCATTCCCTGTGGCTATTTTGCATTCTTTGTATATTCACTTCTTCTAATAAATATCAGAGGAAGGAGTAAAAAATTCGAAACTGAGTCAGCCTGTCTAAAATCACACAATCCACTAATGACAGAAATGAAATCTAAGCTCCCAAATTTCCATGTGCCTAATTGCTCTGCTGGCACCCCAGTTCACCTGCAGAGACGCAATCTCTTCTTTATGTCTCAATGTACTGTTTGGTTGTTAGTGTGTGAAACAGCTTTGGTGCCAGTGATAGGAGCTCACAGCCAGAGAATGTTCATTACATGCCAAACACTTTCAGCATATGGTGGCATTCAATCCTCTAAACAACACTGCACACTTTGCATTACAACCATTATCATTTTCCACATGGAGAAAGAAAGCTTTGGAGAATGAGTCATCACAGCCAAGTACCAGCAAATACACAGTCCAACCCCAGCTTGCCTGAGCGAAGCGTCAAAGACTAAAACTAGGGAAGTAAAGACCACATGCCTGTTGGGAACTGATTGGTCTCATATGGCAGAAAGGAGTTTTCATTTAGATTTTTATTGGTGTCTTCATAACATTTATTAGGTCTGTTTTATTAAGCAGAAGAAAATTGTAGATTTATTAAGAAAAAGTGAGAAAAGAACTCCTGAGGAAATGAAGGGTTCCAAGGGAGAAATACCCAATACTCATTGTATCTTAATGTATTATTTGATATTACCTATCTAAAGAACAATTGTGTTTTCTCATGTGTGATAAACAAATGCATAACTGTCTATCCTCTGTTCTCTGTACAGACAAGACTTTGGAAACACATTTTTTACAGAGGCAAGATGAAACATTTTGCATATTTTTTTCCTAGGAGTTATAAACAAAGTCTACTTATTCCACTTGGGGCATTAATGACAAACCTAAAGAACAATCTCATCAAAGTCCAGCATACAGAATTGCTGAATTTATTTGGAGTGTTTCTTGCTGCAACACTGAGCAAGATGAGAGGTTGCTTACTAATGTGTAGGTGAATCCCCAAACAGTTGTATCACCCAAAGGTCCCACTCCAGCATGGATAACAACCTCCTGGAAGCTGAACAGTGGAGCAACTAACCTGGTAAACCTGTCATATGCTCTAGTATCTCTTACAACCTCATGTAACTGGGACAGAATTACATACAACTGGGAGGGGAGGGAGTAGATGGAATCTTGTATAGTGTCTAATAATCCTCTCTACCTCCTCCTTAAAGGAATACCAATAGGCACAATCTTGCTGGGGGCTTCCTTAGGTAATCATAGTTATTCTTATTAGAATGGTAACAGTCATATTATACCTAGAAGATAGTGTTCCATAAGTCATTTCTTAAAATGATGATAGGTCATTATTTTATCCATGTCTCCTAATAACTTGAAGTAACCTCCCAATTTCATGATTTTATTTTTAACCTAATTTTGCATGTTAAATTTAAGATTATAATATAATTACACAATTTTCCCTTTCCCCTTCCTCCTCCCAAACCATTACATATAACCTATTTGCTCTCTTTCAAATTCATGGCCTCTTTTTCCTTTAATTGTTGTTGTTTTATACGTATTCTTAAATACATAAATACAACCTGCTTTTTTCTATATAGTGTTACATGCATGTACATGTTTTTATGGCTAATCATTTGATATTGGATAACTAATTGGTGTGCTTTGCCCTGGAAAAGATCATGTCTCTCACTTTCAGCATTGCTAAGTTGCCTATAGCTCTTTGTGTTGAGTTGAGAGCCCAAGAGCTTTCCCTTACTCATTTTAGCATATTTACTGGTGTTATCTTTGTTCAGGTCCCCAAAGTCATAGACCACCTAACAAAAACTCTAACACCAGGCAAAAGAAACCATCTTTTGAGTTGTTGGTTTAGTTTGGCCAAGAGACTCTCAAAATATTGGAGCTATTTTTATTGCTCTTCATTGCCCTACCCGACTCCAACAGAGGAAGGAGGCAAGTCATATTACTGAAAACACCATTCCCTTCACTTCAGAGCGTCGGACACAGGGCCCAGAGACCCCTGAGTTGGAACTGACCAGAAAGCCCCCTTCCTGAGGACAAGCTTATTGTGAGATATTTTAATCACATTCTGATGCTCCCAAGACTGCCAACAAAACTTGCTTTGAATCAGAGGGCAGAGCTAGATACTACCTTACTAAAATTAACCATAGAGACTTTAGAGGATTGAGGACAGATAGAGAGATAGGAAGTAGTAGGGTAGGGCTTAGAAAGGGTCTCAGCCTTTTTGGATCAAGGACAGTGAGAGAGAGAGAGAGAAAGAGAGAGGGAGAGAAAGAGAGAGAGAGAGAGAGAGAGAGAGAGAGAGAGAGAGAGAGAGAGAGAGAGAGGGAGAGAGAGAGAGAGAGAGGCTATGCTATGTAGTGAATGTCAGCCTCACACTTCACTGTTGTCAGCAGATCTGGTGGGACACTTGGGAATTCTTAAAGGAGGGAATTTTTTTTAAGGTTTTTCATCACATTAAAATGGGAAACAATATTACAATGCATGGAGTTAGGTCTCCATATAGTTCCACAATGGATTACAGCTTCAAAGAAGACAATCAGTAGTTCTACCAAGATTAGATGCTATGAGCCTTGACAGCATGACATGATAACTCTAAGGGTGTAGTATTGGCATGCACAGGTTGGAAGTAATTAACAGCTCTCTAGCTGATCTTAACACATATTCAACAAGAGGAAAATCATGCCTGTACTGAAATTTGGCTGATTACCCTGGGTTAGTGAAGTCATGAATCCTGGAAAAGAACCCCTAACTAGGGACTTTAATTTTAAAAAAACTAAAAATAATCAATGGCTTAAAGAAAAAGAAGGTTGAAATGCAAGTCTTCAAATTATCATTTTTTCTAACTTTTTCAGAGATAC
The DNA here is from genome assembly GCF_004664715.2 of Peromyscus leucopus. Classification (NCBI taxonomy): domain Eukaryota; kingdom Metazoa; phylum Chordata; class Mammalia; order Rodentia; family Cricetidae; genus Peromyscus; species Peromyscus leucopus. The sequence continues at coordinate 76,062,021 of NC_051086.1, forward strand.
TAAGTCTAGAGTCTATGTTGTTCCCTCAGCAGTGTAGAAGTGTTTCAGTTATTCCTGGAGAAACACTGATCCACAGTGCCAAATCATAGTCACAGAATTTATAGGCTTTAAAAAAAATCCCATATTTACCATTGACTCACTGCATGGTTTGTTAAAACCAAATTTGTTTACTCACTGGGAAGAGTAAGAGAAATAACACTCCTAATTTTTAAAGCAATGAGCAGACAGCCATGTTATCAAGGCTCAACAGACATGAGTAGTTTCATATTGCAATCACATAAAACAAGAAGTCTGACACACAGATAATGATATGCTTCACTGTGATTTGACTGCATTGTAATTTGACCTAAATGCTGAACAGTTTGCGTAAATTACTGTGTTTATTAGCAATGACTATCTGTTAATGTTTGCAAGGAACTCTAAAGTTTATAATGTACTTTAGATTATCTCATTATCTCACATGGGAAGATCTAATGAGTGAAGTAAATGTTACTTTAATCTATATTACTCAATGTCATGTTAGAAATTCTGGGTAAAGACTCCTAACATCTTCTTTGGCTAAGAAAGTTGAAGAGTACACATAAGAAACACAGGTTTTCTGTTGGCCAATTGACTATCCTTATTCCCAGTGATAGTTTTTCTGTCTTATCCTAGGCCATCTTTCACTTAGCTGGGTAATAGTATATTTTTCCAGATAATATCAGTTTAAAGGAGAGGTAGATGATAGCATCTTCTGAAAGATCAACACCTTTCCATAGTTTTCTTTGTTTTAGAAGAGGAAAGCCTCTTAATGAGGCTTGTCCATGACTTTCTTAATGCCAATCTATGTTTTATGTCATCTGAACCTTTCAGATCTACCTCTAACTTTGAGTAGTAGAAAGATCATTTCAGTTTTGCGCATTGCTTTTAGACTTCAGGTCATTTTTCTTTAAGTAAATGGCAAATGCACAAACACATTATGAAGTATTTAATTGGGGACTTGCTTACAGTTTCAGAGGATTAGTCCATTGTCACCATGACAACTGAGTGCAGCAGTAGGCAGGCATGGTGGTAGAGAAGGAGCCAAGAGCTCACATTGGATTTGCAAGTTGCAGGTAGAGTGACACAAACTGGTGTGGTCTTTGGAAACTTAAAAATCCCTTCCCACTGATAACACCTCCTCCAACAAGACTACACCTCCTCCAAAGAGGCCACTCCTCCTAATCTTTCCCAAAGGGTTCCACTAACTAGTGACCAAGCATTCAAATGTATGATTCTGTGGGGGTCATTCTCATTCATACCATCACACCAAGAACAAATGTTTATGAATGATTTATCAGTATGTACAAAAACTAGCAATTGCAGATTCTTCCTCCAGAAATGACCACAACTTGAGACTGCTGACCTTCACTGAACACCCACTGAGACTAGCTAGCCCTCCCGTGCCCCACCATGGTGTACATAATATACAAGGTCCCTGGTTGTTGATGAGTCGATGTGGTTCCATCAGAGTGAAGACAGCCCACCTGACTCCAGATTTCTGTATGTGTGTCTTTATGTCTGTCCTTTCTTCATTCCCTTACTGCCTCAGTCAGGTTTCTGGACACAAGCTGTATATCAGTAATCGATTTTCTTGACTATCTAGTTAGTTTTCAGTTCTATAAAGGAATAGATATTATTTAATGCTGTATCTGCAGACCATAGCAGCATAGAGACATACTCTGAGTACACTTACTAGCCTTTTTCTTATCTAAGACAAAGGACTATTGTTGTTTTATTTTTTCTCTTTTGGGGTGCCCACCACTCAGCTCTCAAATAAATCACACACAAAGGCTTATTCTTAATTATGAATGCCCAGCTCTAGCTTGGCTTTTTTTTTGTTGCCAGCTTTTCTTAAATTAGCTTATATATCTTTGGCCCCAGGGGCTTTCATCTTTCTCTATTCCTGTCTATGTTTTCTTTCCTTCTTACTCTGTGTCTGGCTGTGTAGCTGGCTGGCTGGCTGGTCCCTGGAATCCTCCTCCTTCTCTGGATACTTGTCCTTTCTCACTCCTCCATCTCTTTTCTTCCAGATTTCTCCTTCTATATATTCTCTTTGCCTGCTAGGCTTGCCCATCCTTTCTCCTGGCTGGCCATTGTCCATTCAGCTCTTTATTAGACCATTAAGTGTTTCAGACAGTCACAGTAACACAGCTTCAGAGAGTTCAACAAATGCAACATAAACAAAAGTAACATATCTTAAAATAATATTCTACAACACAGGACTCTTTGGACAGGTAAAGGAATGCTGAGTTTCAAACTCTTATCTTAAACAAAGATACACCCTGGCAGTAACAGCAGTCACCTAAATGGACTTAAGCCCAGATCAATAGAAACAAATTCATGCCTAGCCCTGTAATTTCATCAAATACCTGTGTGAACTGTGATGGCATGTGATCTAGAGGAGAACCAACTATTGCCATTTCCTAAATCAGTATAATCACTATTGCATTCTAAATACTTATCCTTTATATCATCAGATAACTGTAACTCTTTTCTCTCATCAAATAAGCTACTTTTTGCAGTAGACCAAGATGATTGTGGAAAGCCACAACTGGTTAAAATGCAGAGTTTAACTGACTATGGCATGCTTACCCCAATTTATACATTTACAATACAACTTCTACGCTTAAGGCTCAAGGAACATTAAAGAAGGGTTGGGTAGGAAGATTGTGAGAGCCAGTGGACCAGGACAGCTTTGTGGAGATAGACATTGTTCCTTAAAAAAATAATAGTGGAATAGAAGATAGGGAAAGGGAGTCTGGGAGGATATGATTGGACGAGTTTGGGGTGAGTGTGTTCAGATACATCATATGAAGTTCTCTGAGAAACAATAAAACTAGAGTAAAATATTACTTTCTTTTTTGTACTGTCTCTAAATTCTTTCACCTAACATTTCTTTGTTCAGGTGAATTTATATGTTAGAAAATAAGTAATCTTCATTCTAGTTAACATTTAGACAATTGTTTTAACATTTTGTCATATATTTCTAATGAGAATGGATTTATAAATATTTCCATTCACTGCAATTTGACAGAATTAACATTTGTAGTCTTTGTGACTAATTTGTTTTGGTTGAAATAAACTATTTTAGCACCACAAGAAACAAATGAACAAAAATCAAAAGACATACCCATTCTATGGCTTTATGACAAGCTACGATATGAATTGGAACTTTTATCTTGATGGATAAGGCATCATATCTTTGTATGAATGTGGGATGAAACTCTTTCTTTTCACTACTCTGACCTAACATACCTCATTTCTACTTCCAGTTTTCTGACCTCTAAATATGATTATATTAGACCTTCTTCCTCTGTCTAGACCATGCCATTCATAATTCCATTCCCATGACTGCTATCAGTAGTTGGCCATTCTTTTTTTTTAAATTTTATTTTATTTTATTTTACAATACTATTCAGTTCTACATAATAGCCACAGATTCCCTTGTTCTCTCCCTTCCTGCCCCCCTCCCCTTCCCCCCAGCACACCCCCCATTCCCACCTCCTCCAGATCAAGGTCTCCCCCAGGACTGGGATCGACCTGATAGACTCAGTCCAGGCAAGTCCAGTCCTCTCCTCCTAGATTGAGTCAAGCGTCCCTGCATAAGTCCCAGGTTTCAAACAGCTAAACTCATGCAATGAGCCCAGGACCTGGTACCACTGCCTAGATGCCTCCCAAACAGATCAAGCCAATCGACTGTCTCACCTATTCAGAGGGCCTGATTCAGTTGGGGGCCCCTCAGCCTTTGGTTCATCCAAGGACTGAGGAATCTGGATGCAGACATCCAAGGCTAGGCCCCGGGTGGAGTGCTGGGAGTCTAATTAGTGAGAAAGAGGAGGGTTTATATGAGCGAGAATTGTTGAAACCAAGGTTGGATAAAGCACAGGGACAAATAACCAAATGAATGGAAACACATGAACTATGGGCCATTCTTTATAAAAACAAATTCCTTCTCAACACAGAAATCCAGAAGTCATTTGAAATAAATCCAAAGCTACTTATGATTCCTTGTTTGGGCTCTTGAGTTGAAGACATGAATTTGGGTTTGTCTTTTCTGAGCAGTCTTTTATTCTATGGTGAGGAACTTTTAATTTTCCCTGCCTTTCAAAATGGCTTTAGTAGAAAATTAACACATTGTCTTGTATCAATCTCATGTCTTAATATATAATATATAGTGCTTAATGCATGGAAAGAAATGAGTGATAATTCAATTTCATGTGTTATCCTATACCAGTATGACTGACATGAGTGCCTAATATACTTAAGAGCACTGATATATGAAGGTATTTTCATCCTCTTTTATGCTAGACTGGTGCTATAAGGTCATTATCAGAGCCTTAACAGCTATGCATTTTATGCTCTGGAAGAGGCTAGGCCTGACTTCTTAAATCTATCCACCATCATGAGAAAAGATGCCCTGGAAAGCGTGCTTGTACACAGGGTAGTATAAGACTGGAGAAGCCGAGCTACACCTAAGCTATGGATTATAGATCAGTTCAGTGCTCCTTTGTTTTCTAATTATGTCATCTTCATAAGTATTATCAAGATATACTAATTATGTATGATTCTTGGTACAGTATATTATATACATGCACACACAGTATATAAGGATACAATGAGGGTAATTAGCATATTAAACTCTTCATATGTTTATCATTACTTTTTGCCAGGTAGGCAAAGAAAATGCAATATGTATGGAATATATTGTTCAGCCGTAAATGAAACATAGGAACATGGAGGGAACTGGAGGATACTATGTTAAGTGAAATGAGCAAGGCACAGAAAATCAAAGATGTCTTGTATACATCTGCATGTGGAAACTAAAAAAAAAGACTATTCATTTTTTGCCATATAATGTCAATAGATTTTGAGTGAGTAACTTAGATCTTTATGCAATTTCAATATCAGTTTAAAGAATGAAGCACTGTTCCAGAACATTTTGTTTTTCCTAAGGCTGAATCTGATATAATGGCACATATGGATTGAGAAAATAACCACAAATTAACAAACCTATCAAGTAAATGAGAGATCTTGGTCTCTTTGATTTTAAATAAAAAGGAAAGATTATTCAGCTAAGCAGTGGTATCAGAACTAAAATACAGAAACTTTCTGTATACAGAAACTGTTTCATTATCATGTGGATTTTTGTGAAATATCAGTTTCTTTTATTTGTTTTGTTTTAGAAAGCCAACTTATCAACACTAGAAAATAGAGATTTGGAGATGATGAAGAAGGATTGAATTTAAAGTGATTTTAAAACTTACAATACTTTGGGGCTATCTGGAAGTGGGATGAGCTCAATGGAGACTTCTAACGACATATATTAGTTTTTCCTAGTTTTGAAAGTTATATAAATTGTGGCTGGAGGGCTTCTCTCCAGGTTCCCCAAGCCCCGCAGTCCCACAATCCACTTATAAAATAATCACTCAGACGCTTATATCACTTATAAACTGTATGGCCGTGGCAGGCTTCCTGCTAACTGTTCTTTTATCTTAAATTAACCCATTTTTATAAATCTATACCTTGCCACATGGCTGGTGGCTTACCGGCGTCTTTACAGGTTGCCTCTCCTGGCGGTGGCTGCAGTGTCTCTCCTCCTTCCTGTTTCCCCAATTCTCCTCTCTCTTTGTCCCGCCTATACTTCCTGCCTGGTCACTGGCCATCAGTGTTTTATTTATATAGAGTGATATCCACAGCACTTCCCCTTTCTTCTTTTTTTAAAAAGGAAGGTTTTAACTTTAACATGGTAAAATTACATATAACAAAACAATTACCGAGCAAGAATTATAGTTACAATATTAAAGAAGATGTCCTATCTATCTTATATTTGTGAGTTTCAGGTTTTATAGCTAACTTATCTTTTATCATAACTGAGGAAATTATGACTATCTAGTCTTCAACCACATCAAAGACCTGAGAAGGAACATAATGGTACCTGAGAAATGGTAGATGGATGCAAGCAACTTTCGGGAATCTTGCAAGAGTAGACCAAGACAGCTGGCAGCCTGGACAGTCACCTAATGTTTCTCAGCATTGTTGGTGCATTCAAATTGGCTACAGGCCTAGAGTATCTGACAGACCATTTTTAGAAGCAGGAATTTTAAGAGACCATCTTACCCTGTCTTGGCAGAGTACAGTGGTCGCTTTCCTTGTGTCCTGCTTTTCCAGAAAGGACAGCATTGCATTTGTACTGTCAGCCATCAAGGCAAGGGCAGCTCTTTGCCCAGTAGGCCATTTTGTGCCAAGAAGACAAACTTCCAAATGGAAATGTCTTAGAAGCCCAACATTCTCTCGGGATCAAATTGGTGCAGCCAGGAGCAATTGTGTCTCATGTCAACAGAATTCTAAGTTATTTAAATGCCATATTCTCTAGGTCTATGAAGTGTTTGAAGATTACCTATCTATCTGAAATATATCTATGTATACCTAGAAGACTTAACTAACATGGCTACAGATATGATTATCATAGATGACTAATTATTAATCTATTTTTAATTATCCATTACAATTTTAAATGAGTTATATAAACATAATACCTCAAACAAGAATATAAATATATATATATATGTATATATACATATATATACAGTATAACAAAATTAACTTCAAGTTTGTATCAATGAACTAAAATTTATACCAATGTAAAACATTTTAAACAAGTTGTTCTTTAAAAGTAGGTTCATTAATCTACCCTTTTATCTTATCATCTCCATATCCTCCTATATATCATATCCCCTTTTCTTTTTTAGAAAGAGATCACATTTATAATCAACCTGTTTTAAATAAAAATATTGGTTTTTCTCTGTCCCACACCAGAGGGCTCTTCTGATTTGGGACACAAGAATCTCTTAACCATTTCTTTTTAAAGCAATATGTCTGGGTTTAGAGGGGGAGTGAGCCAATTCCACCTCTAAAGCCAGCTTGGTATATTTGGGAATTTGGGCGTAGCATCTCTTACTACTTCCTGCTGGAGGGGGGCGCTGTATCTTATGGGGACGCAAAGAAAATTTTAGACCTATGGGGTAGTCCGTGAGGCTGTATTGTGTGAACCAGTTGCCTTGAAACCAGTCTGGATGTTGGATCATCTGGGCCATGGTGTCATCGGAGACCTTTCAGGGGTCTTGGCTGGTGAAACCTGATGTATCTTAATCTGGAACAAATCCACAGCCTCTGGCTTTCTGTGGAAACAAAAGCAGAACCTTTTTTCCAAAGTAACATATCCTTATATCCAAATTTTGAAGTCAAGGTACCTTTAAAATATACATTTTGGCATAACTCAACAGCTTTTGTAATCAAATGTTTTTCTTCAGTTACGAATATCAAAGACAACATAATCCAGATTTTATGTGTGATAGCCATCTTTACGTGGCTTATTACCTTCACTGTTTTTTTTTAAAAACAATTTATTTTTAGATACTATTTGTTTATATAACGGTATATATTTTTTTTCTTTTAAGCCTATGTACATTTTTACATGCATTATAAACTATTTTATCTGAATCAGTCTTACTGCGAACTTATTGCTGTAAACTGTAGCCTTTTAAGCCTGAAACGGCGCTGTGGCTGCTGGCTCCGCCCACTTCAGCTTCCCAACATGGCGGTGGTACGTTTTTCGCCAGCTCTGGGAGTCATCAAGTCTCAGAAATAGTGGGTCTAAGCTTTTATCAAAGCAGCGTGTAGCCCAGAAACCTCTTTTTTTTTTTTTTTTTTTTTTTTTTTTTAAATAATAGTAAAAACTAAATCTACTACACAGCTTAATGTGCCGCTGGCAGACGCCTCATTCCCGCCATACTGCCGGTCAAACGCACCCGCCAGGAACCCGCCAGTGTTCAAACCTGTGTTTTGCAGTGTCTAGCTGCCCGTATGAGACAAGAAGCAGGAACCTGGTTTTGGCTCTGTTTAGAATTGGTTATTAAATATTCTCAGGTTTGAGGTGGAAACTCGAGCCGTTGGGCGCCATTTGTAGCTGGAGGGCTTCTCTCCAGGTTCCCCAAGCCCGCAGTCCCACAATCCACTTATAAAATAATCACTCAGACGCTTATATCACTTATAAACTGTATGGCCATGGCAGGCTTCCTGCTAACTGTTCTTTTATCTTAAATTAACCTATTTTTATAAATCTATACCTTGCCACATGGCTGGTGGCTTACCGGCGTCTTTACAGGTTGCCTCTCCTGGCGGTGGCTGCAGTGTCTCTCCTCCTTCTTCCTGTTTCCCCAATTCTCCTCTCTCTTTGTCCCGCCTATACTTCCTGCCTGGTCACTGGCCATCAGTGTTTTATTTATATAGAGTGATATCCACAGCAATAAATAAATATGATTTTTGTTTCAGAAGTACTCAGTTCAGGTGTATAAGAAGTAGCCAACCAAAGCTAAAGGTCTTAAAAGACCAAAGAAAGAAACAAATTCAAGACTGCACAAAAATTTCTTAATGACTCATTGACAAGCATATGTTAAGCAGTTGTGCAAAGCTAGAAGAAGCCTACACCATAAGGTAGGGCATTTGGATTAATGTGCTGAATTAGATAAAGGTTCTCCTGCCCCCAGTCCATGTTACACATGGCTTTTCTCAAACACCATTGATATGCCAAATACTAGTTAAGAAACAACCCCATCATCAGGACTGGTGATCATGAAACCCTTGACTGACTAATTAGTAGCTCTTTACACTCTAAGGTTTGAATACATGCCAGGGTCATGTGTTTGGTACAGTGGCCTTTGTAACAAAGATGGTCACAGTCATGTTAACCTGAATCTCCACAGTTATTTAATTTAATGTTTGTGAGTTTCTGTTATGCTCTTTTATGTCTATTATGATTACTGCTTCATTTCATGTCCTTGGGCATTTAACCCAAAAATGCTGTTGCTGAATAGTATATCAGTTCTATAGTCATATTTTTTGAGAAACTTTTACTATCACTTCCATTACAGCTGTACCAACTTACATTCCATCAGTTGTGAACAAGGGCTTCAGATTCTTAACTTCAGTTCTCAACACTTTCACACACACACACAACACACATACACACAACACACACAACACAATGCACTTATAGCATACACACAACAGACAGACAACAGAGAGACAGAGACAGAGACAGACAGACAGACACACACACACACACACACACACACACACACCAATGTTTTAAGTGACAGTCATCCCAGTGAGTGTGTGGTGAATCTCACTGTGGTTTTCAGTTCTACATTTCTCTTTAATGTTTGTTCCTGCTTTTTCATACCACTTGTCTTTTGCTGTTTTTGAAATTCCAACACAAATCCTTTGCCCATTATTTGATCAAGTTATTGTTTTTATAGTTTCTATTTGTCCATTTTGTTATTTACTTTTTTATGTTGAATTATAGGAACTACTATATTGTTTGCAAACATTTCCTTTTGTTCTGAAGATACTATTTAGTTACGTGACCTCCCAGTTTTCCTTTTTTTTTTTTTCTGATTTTTGTTGTTTGTGATTTTTGTGTCACAATTAAGAGATAATTGCTGAAATTACCATCAGGATTTTTCCTATGTCTTTTTCTAGGAATTTTGTGTTCATATCTTGTGTTTAAGTAACTCTGTTTGTTTGTATATGATACACAATATGGTTTTAATTTAATCTTTCACGTGTAAGAATTCTGTTTTCTCAACACCGTGAATTGAAGATAGTTATTTCTTTTTTATTATTAATTAAATTTATTAATTTATTTTACATTCTGACCACGGTTTTCCCTCCCTCCTCACCTCCCATTTCCTCCCTCCACCTCCATGCTGCTCCATCCCCCCATCCACTCCTCCTCTGTTTTGTTCAGAAAGGGGCAGGCCTCCCATGGGTGTCAACAAAGCTTGGCATATCAAGTTGAGGTAGAACTAGTTCTTCTCCTCATATTAAGGCTTCATAAGTCAACCTAGTATGAGGAATAGGTTCTCAAAAGCCTGCCAAAGTGTCAGGGACACCCCATGTCTGCACTGCTAGGAGACCCAATGTGAGATGTCATTCTATAAGCTGTGAATATGTGTTGCTTTGATTGGTTGATAAATAAAATACTGATTGGCCAGTAGCTAAGAAGGAAGTATAGGTGGGGTAAGTAGGCAAGGAGAATTCTGGGAAGAGGAAGGACTGAGTCAGGAGTCACCAGCCAGATACAGAGGAAGCAAGATGTCAAGGCAGAACTGAGGAAAAGTACCAAACCATGTGGCTAAACATAGATAAGAATTATGTGTTAATTTAAGATATAAGAGCTAGCTAGCAAGAAACCCGCCATAGCCATAGTTTAAAAATAATATAAACAACAATTTAGGTCATAAAGTAGGCAAAGAAATTCCAGATTGTGGAGAGCCCATTGGCTGAATTACTTTGTTAATTGCTCTTAGGTCTGTTATCATTCTCCATTTACCAGATTTCTTTTTAATAACAAATACAGGAGAATTCCAAGGGCTGGTTGATTCTTCAATATGCTGAGCATTTAATTGCTCTTGTACTAGCTCTTCCAAGGCCTACAATTTCTCTGTTGTTAAAGGCCATTGCTGAATCTATACAGGCTCATCTGTTAACCATTTTAAAGGTAGAGCTGTTGGTGTCTTTGACAGATCAGCAGTTGTTGTGTCCTGTTCTTGTACAATCTAGATGGCTGGTTACTGCTCTTTATAAAAATACCTCCTAATATTTCTCTCAGAAACACGTGTTAGTTTATGGTTTGTTTCTGAGGTCGGAAGGATGTTGATCTGGGTATTCCATTGTTGTAAAAATCATGATTCCATAAATTCATAGCTATATTAGCCACATATGTCTTTAATTTTTCTCTTTGTCCTTCTGGCCCTATACATGTTTTTGTGCTGGGGTCTCTATGAGTTTTCTGCAGGGAATCAAGACCGGGCTTAACAGCAAATTTGAAGTCTCCAGAAAGACAATGGGGCCCAACAATGATGATTCACATGGACAAAAATAATACCATTAAGCTGACAAACATCGCCCAAAAATCAGCTTTGGACTACAAACTGTTCAGGACAATTTCAAGAAAGCAAGCTGAGATGATCCTGCCTTGCAGATTATTCAAGCAAGGATTTGAGATAAGACCTGCACTTTTGCATCATGCAGAGAATGGACACAAAATGATACAGCTACTTCTCCCAGGACTAGATAGTTAACCCAAAAAATTTCTTCTCAGGAACCCCTAAAGATGCCTTTAATCACAAACAGCAGGAAGCAATTTTAAGACCATAATGCCCACATTCATTCCGAAGAGGTGGGGTGGGTGGTCTATGGCCTTTCAGTGGGCTTTGGGTTTGGGATAATTGTCATTGTTTAGGATGGTTGGTTACAAGTTGTTATTGTTACTGGTCAGGAAAGAGGCTAAACAAAGGAGATTAGATTTAAGGTTCTTGTTTGAAAAGAAAAAAAAAGAAAAGAAAAAGAAGATTTAGATAAGAGGTAGATTATTGAATCTACTCTGAAAAGAAAAAAAGAGGATATAGAAATGATATAAATAAAAAGTAGATTATTGAATCTACTTTTAAAAGGTAACTACTGGTTTTAAATATTTTACATTGGATTAATTTACAAATTTGAGATTGGTTTTATTAGAAAATATTATACTTATATTTCTTATCTTGTTCAAGATATTGTACCTATATAGCTCATTTAACAATATAGAGCATTTGCTCATCCTTCAATGTTATTAGCAACTATTAGGATATAAAGAAATGAAAATTAGTAGTTAGACATTACAATCAAACTTATAGTAATGTTAGTTAAGGTTGTTTTTGGTATATATAGGTATATTTCAATTAATTAGGTAATCTTCAAACACTTCAAGACTTACAGAATATGGCATTCAAAATGTTTTAAAAACTTAGACTTTCTGGACAGTGAGACATGTCTGTTCCTGGCAGCATCAATTTATTTCAAACAGAAAGATGGACATTGAAGACACTCTATATGTAGTTTATCTTCTTCTTGGCAAAAATAGCCATTTGGGCAAGAAACTGTTCTTGCCTGGACTGATTGACAAAATGTTGTGTAGATTGGACATACAGGATGTATGGAAAAATGACCACTAATTCTCCCAAAACAAGGCAAGAGGGTCCTTCAGGATCCTGCTTGGCAGAGGAGACGGCCCAATATTCTGCAGGACACATGGAGAAGTGACTGAGAATCTCTAGGCCTATAGGCTAAAGATGGGTACCCCAAAGTTACAGAAGCACTTTGGGTGACTGTTCAGGCAGCCATCTGTCTCTGTCATTTCCAGAATTTTGCAAGTTGCTTACAATGTATTTCCTGTTTACTTAGGTAATATATCCATCTGAGGTCTTTGATGCATATGAAGACTAGATAGTTATTATTTTCCTTGGTTATGATAAAAGATAAATTAGATATGAAACTTTAGACTCACAAATACAGGATAGATAGAATATTTTCTTTAATTTTGCCAAATACAAATAAACTAGATATTGTAACTGTAATTCTTGCTTGATAACTGTTCTATTATATGTAATTTTACTATGTTAAAGTTAAAAGCTTCCTTTTTGATTATACAGGAAAGGGAAAGTGCTGTGGAATGTCGTTCTGTATGCTGTGAATGTATGTTGCTCTGATTGGTTGATAGATAAAATGCTGATGGGCCAGTTGCCAGGCAGGAAGTATAGTTGGAATGATTTTTTTCTAGTTCCATCCATTTGCCTCCACATTTCCTAATATCATTGTTTTTAACAGCTCAGTAATATACCATTGCGTAAATGTACCATATTTTATTTATCTATTCTTTGGTTGAGGTGCACCTAGGTTGTTTCTAGGTTCTGGAATTTATGAATAATACTGCTAAGAACATAACTGAACAAGTATTCTTGTGATGTAATTGAGCATCCATTGGGTATATGCCCAAGAGTGGTATAGCTGGGTCTTGAGGCAGATTGAGTCCCAATTTTCTGATAAACAACAATATAGATTTCCAAAGTGGCTGTATGAGTTTATACTCTCACCAGCAGTGGAGGAATGCTCCCCTTGCTCCTCATATTCTCTAGCATAAGGTGTCATTAGTGTTTTTGATCTTAGCCATTCTGATAGGTGTAAGGCAGAATCTCAGAGTCATTTTGATTTGCATTTCCTGGATGTCTAAGCATCTTGAACATCTCCTTAAGTATTTCTTGGCCATTTGAAATTCTTCTTTTGAGAATTCTCAATTTAGAGATGTACCCCATTTTTAATTGGATTATTTGGTTTTTTGATGTCTACTTTCTTGAGTTCTTCATATATTTTGTAGTCAGTCCTCTGTCAGATGTGGGGCTAATGAAGATCTTTTCCTATTCTGTAGGCTGCTGTTTTGCCTTATTGACAGTGTCCTTTGCTTTACAAAAGTTTTTCAGTTTTGTGAGGTACCATCTATTAATTGTGGATATCAGTGTTTGTATTACTGGTGTTCTATTCAGAAAGATTGACTCCTTTACCAATGTGTTTGAGGCTACTTCCCACTTTCTCTTCTTCAGGTTCAATGTAAATGGGTTTATGTTACCATCTTTGATCCACTTGGACTTGAGTTTTGTACAGGGAAATAGATATATGGATCTGTTTGCATTAATTTACATGTTGATATACAGTTATGCCAGCACCATTGGTTGAAGATATTCTCTTTTTTCCATTGTATGATTTTGGCTTCTTTGTCTATAGTCATTGGTGTGTGGATTTATGCCAGCATCTTTGATTCAATTCCATTGACCCACCTGCCTATTTTTATGTCAATATAATGCTACTATAGCTCTGTGGCAGAGCTTCAAATCAGAGATAGTGATACCTCCATAAGTTCCTTATTGTACAGGATTGTTTTAGCTATCCTGGTTCTTTTGTTTTTTCCATATGAAGTTGAATATTGTTCTTTCAAGGTTTTTAAAGTATGTTGTTGGGATTTTAATGGGGATTGCATTGAATCTATAGACTGTTTTTGGTAAGATTGCCATTTTTTACTGTTAATCCTATCTATCAATGAGCCTGGGAAATCTTTCCATCTTCTGATATCTTCTCCAATTTCTTTCTTGAAAGACTTAAAGTTCTTATCATGCAGGTCTTTCATTTGATTGGTTAGAGTTACCCCAAGACATTTTACATTATTTATGGCTGTTGTGTAGGGTATTGTTTCCCTGATTTCTTTCTTAGACCATTTATCATTTGAGGGAAGACTGTTTGTTTTGAGTTAATCTTGTATCCAGCCACAAGGTGTTTATCAGTTATAAAAGTTACCTGGTGGGATTTTTGGTGTCACTTATGTATACTACAGTATCATTTACAAATAGCAATACTTTGACTTCTTCCTTTCCAATTTGTATCCGCTTGATTTATTCTAGTTTTGTTATTTCTCCAGTTAGAACTTTATGGACTATATTGAATGGGTGTGGAAAGAGTGGACAACCTTGTCTTGTTCCTCATTTTAGTGGAATTGCTTTTAGTTTCTCTCCATTTAATTTGATGTTGACAATCAGCTTGCTATATATTGCTTTTATTATATTTTGTATTAAGAATCTGTAGGGTTTAACATTTTCTTTGATTGTTGAATCTATTTCCTTTATCATATCTTCAATGCCTGAGATTCTTTCTTTCATCTCTTGTTTTCTGTTAGTGATGTTTATTTTTGTAGTTTCTATTCACTTACCCAGAGTTTTCATTTCCAGAATTCCCTCAGCTTGTGCTTTCTTTATTGCTTCTCTTTCAATTTTCAGGTCTCGAACCATTTCCTTCACTTGATATTTTTTTTCTTGGCTTGCTTGGCATTCTTTAAGAGATTTATTGATTTCTTCCAATTTTTTTGTCTGTCTTTCCCTTAATTTCTTTAAGGGAATTTTTATTTTAAGATCATGCTCTTGTGCTTCATCTGCTTTATAATGTTCATGTCTTGCTATCATAGAATCAGTGAGTTCTGGTGGTGCCATATTGCCCTTTCTATTATTGAATGTGTTCTTATACTGGCATAGACATCTGGATTTGGGATGATTATAAGTCTGGATATTGATTCTTGTGCTTGTCTTCTTCAGATGGGTGTTTTGTTCCTTTGTTTTCTCTTTCCTTTATTGTTGTCTAGCCCAAATGGCTAAGGGTTCTGGTATCTGGCGGTCTTCAGGTCCAGTAGGGTGTCTCAGCTGAGGTTTATGGGGATTTGGTGCCTAGATCCAGGATGGCCTCATGGGCCTATGGAGTCTGCTAGAGTTGTGAGGAAGGTCTGGCACAGGGAGGAGGATGCTGAGGTTGGTGGGATTGAGCATCAGAGTGGGTCTTGGGGGGATATAATTCAGAAGGTGGCCACAGTCCTGCTTACTGTCTGGTGTCTCACCTGCTCACTGGCTGGTGGAATTGCACCAGAGCAGTGGAATTCTACCAGTGCTGTGCAAAGTGCCCATCTGCCTTGCTGATGTTGAGTTGGAAGGGGGAGGGGCATGTATTGTGCTCTGGGGCTTAGAGTCTGGAGATGGGGCAGCTCAGCTGGGAGGCCAGTCACTCACACCTGTTCTTCTGACTGGTGTGGGATGCTCATTTCTTATTGTGTATTCTTGACACTCCTAAAACATCAACTGCTCATGTACAGGTAGGTTTATTTTGTCCTTTGGTTGTTTTGATGTCAAAATAATACTATTTTAATTACTATAGGTTTATTGTAAATTTTGAAATCAGCATTATGATAACTTAAGCTTTATTTACTTTTTATTTAGTTTGTTTCTCTATTTAGGTCCTCTATTGTTTCATGTAAAGTTTAAGATTACTTTTTCTTTAGTTCTATTTGCTGTTCAAGAGTGTAGTTTTTTAGGTTTCTATGTTTGTATCTATGTTTTTTTTCTTTCTGTTATTGATTTCAGCTATATTTCATTGTAGTTGAAAAATATAACTGAATCCTGCCTTTAAAAACTACACTTTATTTGATAGCATTCCTTAGTTTATTTTAATATCTCCCTTCTTCTGTTAGTCATTTAAGTTTTTAAATTTTTAAACTGTCACAAAAAGGCTTTAATGCATCATAGAGTTTTTGTTTCTGTTAGCATGAATATTTGGGGCACTAAAGTTATAGTGATTCTCTCTGTGTTATAAGAGTTGATAAACAATCATTGTTGAGTATTTGCTAGAAGAAACTCAGGTGAAGGAGTAATGGACACCATCTCCTGTAATCTATATTGTCACTGTACTTGCATATGCGGCAAACCTCTTAGGACCTGACCAACTTATGCTAGTCATCATGTGTGTAAGTGAATTGTAACCTTCAGTTTTACATATTTAATTAAAATATAATTATACTAATATCCTCTCTCTGGAACCTCTTATGTACCCTATCTTCAACACCTTCCATATCTTTTCTTCTTAAATTAATAGCCTTTTTCTTTTTTATTATTACATATAACATACAAAATATGTAATAGTTATAATACATATTCTATACAATAATATATAATATAATAATTACACACAAATTTAACTACAGCCTGCTGAGTCTAATTTTATTGTTTGTGTGTATATGGTTATATGGTTTCAGGCCTGACCCCCTTTTTTTTGAATAACCAATATGGGAACGCATCACTGGGAAGGGCTAATTCTCCTTCTGTCTTAGCAATCATTAGCTGCCTGTAGTTCTTTGCCTAGCGGTGGGACCTTGTGAAATTTCCCTTGTTCCACAATATTAGCATTATCATGTCTATTGGTATTGCCATTGTTCAGGTCTCCATTCTTCTGCTATCTCTAAGAGAGACTGTTTTGCCACAGACCTACTAGTGTTCTGGTTCTTATACTCTTTCTATTGCCACTTTGCTAGATCAGCATAGTTCCTACTACATTTTAAGTGTTAGTTTTCCAATGAACTTAGAGGTGATTCTCATTGTTAGAAAATTCTATTCAGAGGTTTAAATTGTTTTTAGGATTTAATGTTAAATTGAATAAAGCAAAACTTCAATGGTCTTTTTTTCCACCCTTTTCTTTTGAAGCTCTAATTATAGACAGGATCTGCTCCACAAGCCTGAGGAAACTTAAAAATCACATGTAACATGATTTTACCTGATGTTCACTTCCTTTTACAAACTTCATAAATTAAATACTTTCAAGTATTTTAAACTGTCAACAATTTTAATAAGCAGATATTTTATTTAATTAATCTTATTGGTTGACAGACAAAACTTGTATCTACTTAATTTCAGAAACATAAAAAGTAAACTTATAAATATGCTAAACCTCAAGCTTCTGTTTAGTATGAACACATATTTAATGATTTCAACCTAAATCTATATCTAAATCAGGTGAGTACATATTTCAATTTAGAATTCAAAATGCAGTATCTTCTTCTAATTGGCCAAATTATTCCAAACATTAATAAGAAAATAAAATACCTAAATATACATACTTTAAATTTAAAATGTTAATATTATAGGATAAATTATCTTAAATATATTTATAATTCATTCCAGATCACCTTAGAATTTCAAGATATTATTAAAAATAGTATACTATTTCATGCAATTTAGTGATCAGGGTTTAATTAATATTTTATTTCAAGTCTCATATTGCCTAGAGTCCCAATAATAATTGTTAATTTCTGACACAAAACACTGTTTAGTGTTTTGTTAGTTACCCTCATAGGATACTCTGAATTCTATGTCCTCATGATATTGATATCTCTGTATAAAAGAAAGCACTTTGAAGCTGGATTCAGCTTGAGTATTCTACCCTGACAACTATTTCTTTGGACTTTCCATGTTTAGAGCATGCATAGCTTCCCAATTAACTCCAAGGACATTTTATTTTTTTATTTTTATTTATTTTTTTTTTTACAATACAATTCAGTTCTACATATCAGCCACGGATTCCCTTGTTCTCCCCCCTCCCGCCACCTCCCCTTTCCCCCAGTTCACCCCCCATACCCACCTCCTCCAGGGCAAAGCCTCCCCCGAGGACTGAGATCAACCTGGTAGTCTCAGTTCAGGCAGGTCCAGTCCCCTCCTCCCAAATGTATTGACTACTACATCATTTCAACTTTACAACAGATAATGGATATTAAAAATGCTCCAGTGACTTCCCTGAACAAATAGTTTCTTTTCATCCAATGGCAACCCTAATACCTGGTGACTACTAAGGCCCAGTTTTCTGATCTTTCCAAAGCTTTTCTTTGCCTTTTTTTTTTTTTTTTTTGGAAAAACCTATCATTTCTAAATGGCAGCCACTACCACTAGTTAAGTGAGATCCTTACTATTCTCCTGTCAGAAATAATATAGTATCACCCACTGTCTCCCATATCAGAAACAAAGTCTTCTAAGCCAAAAAAGCCTAATGATGTGAACACAAAGCACATATTGCACATGAGCATTATTTAGAAGTGTATTGAAAGAGTCCAGTGAAGAAGAGGCCAAGAGGAGCAGCTCCACTCTGTTGTTCCTAGAAGTGCATAGTAGTGAAAGAGGAATTTATATATATAAACAAAAACCAATATGTATATTGATTTTTTTTCATTCTTGAAGTCAGTGCTGTAAGACTAGTGATATCATCATTAGGCTAGTTCCTTAGCTGAGTTTCATAGGATGTTTTCGCATTTTTTTTTTTACTATTTGCATATGGGTTATGTGGAGCATTTTCAGACAAGTAGATTCTGTGACATGTTCCTTGACAAATAACTTTTACTATGAAATGGGCTCCTTGTTCTGAAACAAGATACAGGATACCCGTGTGTAACACATTCATGATAAAAACTTTGGTAAAATCTTCAGGAAAAGAAAAGGCAAATGAAGACTTTAAGTAGGTGTCTGATTTGGAGGAGATAGGTTTTTCTTTTCCATTGTTAGAAACTCAAGCAGCTAGCATGAATAGTGCCCTGTTGAGAGTGTAGTTATGTTCTATGCTGCAGGCACCGTGCCTAGAGCACTGGATTCTTACATTATTGAGAAAGAATCTGTGCTCTGTTGGGTAAAAAATACATTCTTACCCTTAATAAGTAGTGAAATGGTTGCCCTGCTTATGGAGTCATTTTATCAGTGCTATGGCAGTTAAAGAAAAGTGTTGGCTGATATCTCCTGGATACGACATGCTATTGTGTCATTTCTAGATTCTTACAGGGATATTAACATAAGACACAAAGATTCACATGCTTTGTACCAATTACCAAATACCTAGCTAAAGATTTATTCTAAATTCTTTAGAATAAATTTCTAAATTATTTCTTGTACATCTCTTTTCATATTATTATTCCTGGTCCCCAAGTAGGCTATTTCCCTTTCCTCACAACCACTGTACATCCTAACTTCAGATCAAGCTCTCTTCATGTGATGTGGTAATCAATTCCTTGTAATTTTCTTCCATTACAAATGAATAAGGTTGTAATGTGTGTGGATGATTCTATTTTATAATCTTTGATAAACATTTTAATGATGCCAGATCAGGATATATTAGTTGGTCACTGAGTATACCAAGTTTGTTACAGTTGCTATATATGTTGAACATAATGCCTGTGAACCAAAAGGTACCATACACCACCTACCAATGTAATTTAACTGATTATCTATATAAACTAAAGCCTTGTCCTGAACTAGTATGTATTCCTACTTGAACTAGATTTTTATGGTACCGATCAATCTTATATGCTTGGATGGACCTAATGGCATGTAGACTAATGGTCTGTTCTGGTCACATATTCATTTGATAGTCCATATTAAATACCTGATCTCTCCTAGAGATCTCTTCTTCAGGGGAAATATGTGAAGATTAGTTTTTAAACAGATTGAAGATGAGGAGATTTGTTTAGTAAGTGGGTGTGTTGTTGCTCTAAAAGCTAAGAGGTATGTTGCATACATGTATGTGTTTGTATATGTGTATACTTTTTTGCTCTATTAGTAATCACAGTTGATCAACATGATTGTTTATACTCAAGCATAGATGTTCTTAACTATGAACTATTTTGCTCACAGTTTACAGAGTCTATGGATGCCTTGGATAGCCATAATTGGATGACAATTGCTATTGGCCTCTAGCAGTGAGATCTGGGTTACTGTAAAATGCTGTGGTATACTGTGCATTCTTTTCAAGAACAGCAGCAAGTTATCAGATATAAAATGCAAATAGGTCTTAATATAAGAAATTTAACTAGGACCACTGGACCTAATGCTTATCTATAGAGAACTCAAAGTCGTTGCTGAAACATGGATGTATTTTAGAATAAAAAGTGTTAGTGTAACAGAGTCAGGTACTGCTGGTCAGCTATTTTGCAATTTAATCATATCAGCATCCGGCAGATGCTGACGATGTTGCAAAGACATTACTGAAGCTTTACCCAGCCAATGTTTTCTTTGCTCTTGATCCTACTTAAAACTGGAAGTCTTATACATCATAAACAACATATGATAGAACAGTTTTTGAAAGAAAACTCTTTTTGAAAGCTTTGAAGCTTTGTAATTCCATTTTCCTCCCATTTTTTTTAAAATGAATTTTCATGGGAGATGTGAATTGCAATAGTTGCCTTGAACTAGGAAAGAGTATATCAGCATCAAACACATTACTCCTAAAATCCTTACTAGGATGGTGAATTACTAATTCTTCATAGGATTTTCTGAACCTCTACATTCATGTATCTTTCCATGGAAGATGGGTTACTTCTCATTTCCCACTCCTCATGCCCTATGTTCTTATTGCCATCTTCTTTTAGAGAATCAACATGCCATGAAGCCCCAGACCCAGTTTGTGACTTGGTAAGAAATTACAATAAAAGCATGGATGGCATACTATTGTCCTTTTCATAATCTGTTTGCTGATAGATAACAAGGCAATTTAATTGAATCGCTAGTTACAATGTGTGTTAAGGTTGTGATGAAGTATATGGAAGACCACGTCTTGAAGAGCACGTGATACTGGAAACAATAGCCTGTTAAGTCCATAGAACTTCAATACCATTTTTCCTTAGTTCAACTACTTTTTGCAGAGACTGGAGATATAAAAATTGAACAGGGGAAACTGCTAAGTATATAATAATGACAATCATCTTCACTTCTTTGTGGATTTCCTTTTAGGGAAGAGATTGACTGTCTATGCTTGTGCTATATTCAAAACTCTCCTCAACCTGACTCGTGTTTACTTTGAACAGGCTCTGCCTTTCTAGAGTAGCTTGTATCTAGAACCTTCATGTACACAAAAGGTGGCCAGTAACTTAAGTCTTCTGTTCCTCGATTTCCTCATTTTATTATACACAGTGATCAACAACCCACTTCACTACCTCTACTTATCAAGATGAATAAGCTTCATAATTAGCTAGTTCCTGCAGTGATAGGATATGAGAATCCTTTCAAGCTGACATGAGGATTAGCTCTGAGATCATGTCTTAGAGTGCGTTTATAGCTGGAATCTATATTCTCCAATTCTGCTCTTCACCTTTGCTCTCTTTGATTCTTCAGCACTTTCTTTCTTTCTTTCTTTCTTTCTTTCTTTCTTTCTTTCTTTCTTTCTTTCTTTCCTTCTTTCTTTCCTTCCTTCCTTCCTTCCTTCCTTCCTTCCTTCCTTCCTTCCTTCTTTCCTTCCTTCTTTCTTTCGTTCTTTCTTTAATTTATTTAATGCCGAATGCTGTTTATTGAAGGAGGGAAGAGATCTTAAATACAGGCTTACAGCACAATGGGAGAACCCTGGAGGGCAGAAGTTCGCTACTGATGTTTACAATCTTGCATCTAAGCTGTTAATGCCCAAAATGCAGGATACACAGACAAGGAACTTCCCTTAAGCATTCAGGAGGATGGAACCCAGCAGGGAATTAGCATAGGGAGGATATCAAGGTCAAGGTCAGCAAGCAAGGCAACAGTTACCCAAAACGGGGGCCAGGGACCTACAGTTGCCCCTTTTACTAAAAAATGTGCTTCTGACTTAGATTGCATGGGACATCAGCAAGTCACCTTACCCATCATGGAGACGCCTGCCCAGGCCACACAGATGCTCTGTCTTAGGTTGGTGAGTGCCTCCCAGGTATTACCCATCTCTGAATACTCATTGTCATACAGGCTCAATCATGTGTGAGCTTCAGTGTTAACTGCTGCCAAAGATCTCAAAGTGGCACTGGGCTTGCAATCTGTGTGTTCAACACAGAAAAGACCAACAGAGGTCCTATCCCACCCAAAGCCAGTAGGCTAAATGCAACTGAGCCATTCCAGTCCTTAATGAGCCTTATTGCAAATTGGAGTCCTTGTAAGATGGTATCCTCAAAGCAAATGGAACTTGAATTTATAAATTAATAATTTTCAAAGCCAATCAAAATGTATATAACTATTGAATTAAATTTATCATGCCCAATAGAATGAAAGATTAACTAACTGTGGTAGCTACTTTTGCTGTCAGCGTCTCCACTGTGCTAGCTGTAGTAAGCAATTATGAAATGTTAATCCCAGAAACAGTAGCAGTGGTGGCCACCAATGCTATAACAGCAACAATGGCAGCAGCAATGTCAAATTCTCTTCTGGAGCATGTGGACATCCACTGGCATGGATACAACTCCAGGAACACAAACCACCCAGGCCCATTTTTCTTGATTTCAGCACTACTTAAGCTGAGAGCTCTGCAAAAGAACAACTAAGAAGCATAAAGAAAAACAAACAAACAAAAAAACAAAAAAACAGGCAGTTCACAAGGAGCATAACTAATGGTCTTGGAATGACTACATTCAGGCTCATAAATTTTAAGGTATCTTCAAATGGGGGCCTAAATGAATTTTAGGAGGCCAATAAATGTTGCATAGAGCCACTCCTGAAAAGTAGGTACTTTACCAGCTTGAAGAGGATTGTGAAAATGAAAAGGCTTAGCTGTCATGCTACTGTTAACAAATGGAGGTCAGTGAACTTCAGGGTTATCTTTAATCTCCAAGGTGTCTGTGTGACATGTTCTCAAACATACTTGAAAAAGCAGTTACCATACATTACCTTCTGAAGAATCCAACCACATGGCTACAGTTCCTAGGCTTACATTAATGCTTGCCTAAGCTGGCCATGTTGGGCTCTCAATCCCCATTGGCATCAGAAGGGGAGAGTTTTTCATGAAGGCCCAATAGGTCTCTGTCATGTTGAGCTTCAGCAGTAGCCACAGGGTGCATATAGTGCTCAGGAATCCAAAGAGGAACCTCATTATCCTGAGGAAAGACATAAACAGAACCCCGGGCCCACACCAGCACCAGATCGGGTCTCCTCCAAGTGCCAGTAGGAAGATCCTTGCATCGCTCCAAAGAGTGATTTGCAAAAGGAGCCCTCCAGTGCTTATCTGCAGTGGACACTCCAGCAGAATCCACCAATAAAAAATTTAAAATATATAAAACAAGGGAAAGAATAGAATGTGGAAAGGAATGATGAGTCCCTAGTCCCCCCCTTTTTTTTTACTTTAGTAAAATGTTTTTTTTAATAGTTCAAATTTTTCTTTTATTTATTTTTTATTATTTATGTTTTAAAATTAATTAATTAATTAATTTTTATCAGCTTGATACAGTATGTATTCTTATATAATAGGGAAATGTCTCATTGAGGCTTGCTCAATAATTGACTAAAACCAAAACTTATTATAAGCCACAGTTGTCTTAGGGTCCCACATGCTATATATTTACCCTCCATGGTTCTGTGAGTTGTAGTCTGATTGTTCTTTATTTTATATCTAGAATCCACTTATGAGTGAATACATACCATGTTTGTCCTTCATCTTCAGCACTTTAAATGGAATTGTCTCTTAAAGTGTTGGAATATTCATTGCCCTCGTACTAACAAAAGGCCTTAGCTCCTAGGTTCCTCAGCATTCTCCTTGTTCTGAAGTTAGGATTCAGAAAAAATAAATGGTTGTCATGGAGATAGGCATTAGCATGTTTATCTTAATTAAAAATAGAGTAATTTTAAAAATAAAAAATACATACTTACATCCTTTGTGACATAAAACAGGTCTTATTTGACTATTTGTTTTTGCCAATTAATTCATATGCTGACATTTCCGGTAAACCAAATGAGCTGTATGCTCAGTTCCAACTTTGTCAGAAACATATTTCATGCATAAAAATAAAAGCTTTCAACACAAATTATATATTAAAACTTACACTGGAATCAACATTATTTCATCTTTCCCAAATTCTTGATAAGAGTAAGCAAGATCCTCTTAAATTGAAACTTAGTAGAAAAATAGACATCTGTAAATTTACTTGGTAAATCTTTTTTTTTTATGAACATCTCAGATAGTGAGACATTATATCTTTTTAGTAATGTTTATTAAAGATTTTCTTTATTGATCATTAAACCCACTTATATTTCTGTTTCTGTAAGACTCAATCAAGGTCAATCCTACAGCAAAGTAAGTGAGGTATGGTGAGCAAAACTTAAAAAAAAGCAGTGACTGCCCTATTCACAAAAGCACTTGTCCAGTGTTTTTACTACCCAGAGAGGGATCACTTCCTTTATTATCTCATTCTCCTTTTTGGTGTCTCTGATTCTGGTATAGTGAAACATCTGCCACTAAGAACAGACTACTTTACTCTTAAAATTTAATGTGCAACTACTGGGGTAAAATTAACAATCAATCTCCATTCATTTTAGCAATATGTCATAGTTATCCAAGAATAAATGGACACATATTTATATAAAAGATCTGCATTAATTTTTTTATAGCTGCTCCAATAAATTATTCAAACTTAGCTGCTTAAAACAACACAAACTCAGCATCATAGAGTTCCACAGGCCAAGCATCTGAATGAGGTTTCCAGGGCTGATCAAAAATTAGCATGTTTGCAAGGCTGTGTGCCCAGAGTTGAACCCATCTTCCTGGCTTTTAAGGCTCTAAGAGGTCACCTTCATCCATGAGTCAATTCTTCAGCATTCATCCTTTTAGCCTCGGTTTTTGTCATCACATCTCTTGTTATCTGATACTTACCCATTTTGCTTCCTTCTTATAAGGACTCTTGTGACTATATCATACCTACCTGGATATTGCAGGCAGTGTCTTCATCTCAAGATCTTTAGTACTATCTAGACAGTTCTTATTACCTGATGTAAATTCAGGAGTAAAGTAATATACTCCTGGATTATAAGATGAATGTCTGTCCGTCATGAAACAGTTGTGATTTAATATAACTTTATGCTTATTTTTAAATTCTGTTTCTGATATGAAATACTTTGTTCTGAAAATCTAATTTTGGATGGACAAGATTTTATCTAAAATCATGAATACTAAAAGTTAAGTATCTAATGGCTACAGAAAACATACAGAAAGGAATAAAATCTATGGAACTAGACTAGATCCATGAATTCAAAAGGAAACAAAATGATGTAAAATTTCCAAGTGTTTCATGTAACAAAGAAATGGATGATGGTGCATATTAGATCATGAGATAATTAGATTCCTTTAGCTATATTGAAAGTCTAAAGACAATTCTTTAATTTAAACTAAAAATATGCCAGAGGTTATTTACTTTAGAGAAGAGATCGAGTAGAAAAGGAATTAGATGCCGAAACAAAATTGTATTATAGGTTACATAGTTTCAAAATTATTTATGTGAAAAAAGATTTTTTTAAAAAATGTAATTTGTGATTATAGGGTGTGATTATTGTACCACATTGAAATAAAATCTTCTGGTCTGCAGCAAGCCTGTCAGGCCAGAGACAATTGCAGAGTTTGATGCATAATCAGTATGCAAACTATTTTCATTTCTAGGCTCTCTATGAGAGGGGCCTTATACATGAATGGGAGTAATTACACAGGATTCCTTCTTAGGACTGTTGTTAATAATACATGAGAAAGTTGTCTCATTTCCCCATAAAATGTATGGAGTAAACTATAGATCTCAGTAGTTAGTGCTTCATTTTGTGTAATTGGTGATCATTATCCTGGCTTCTGTCTTTTGGAGAGAAGTCTATGTGGTACCTGTTTATAAGGAGATCAAAAGACCAAGTAGATGATCTTGACAAATGTTCTACTTCATTAAATTGTTCTCATGGGGTGATTTTGATGGGGATGGCTGCTAACTGTTTACTGAGTTGCAAAAGTTCAGGTCTTTGGAGAGTTACCTTTTACACAAAGTCTTTAAGGGGACTTTTAAAGGTTACATTGACATATGCCATCCTTACCCCTCAATCTTCATGCCTCTGACCTCTGAGGAACACTGATAATAGCCTAGCGAAGGGGAATTTGTGACTCACCGGAGGTAGTGATAATAATGGCTTGGTGGGGGGAAACTAATGATTTTCTCATGAGAACACAGGAGCTTTCTCTAGTTGTCATCCTTTTGGTAAATTGAATGACTTTTCTTATGGTAATGTAGGAAATGAATGAATTGCACGTTAAGGAGCTGTCTGGATAGGGTAATGCATCGACATTTTAGCATTATCTGAATTGTATGTTAAGAGTGGCTTTGCCAAAATAAAATGAATGACAGGTCAAAGTAAACATTACAAGCTTTCTCAGGATTCAGAATACTTATTATTCTCTAGGTCTGAGTGTCCAAAACATGGGAGATAATTTAGGTTATGGAAACATGCTTTCTTTATGGAATTTGTGTAGAATACACGGCACAATCAGAGGTTTTAATTTGTGTTTTAACAAACCTTTAGCAAAGCAACTCTTACTACTTGATACCAATCTCATACTATGAAGAAGATGCCTTCATGGAATTTAAACAAGTTTAAATGGTTCATGAGAATCAAATCCCTTTTCTACCTTTAAGATGGCCTGTGACAATTTACTTTTATTCTTTAGTTCTTATTTGCTAATGTCTAACGATTGGGGGAGATTCATACATTTTAAAATCAATGAATTAATATTTCACAAGCAGCTACTCACATCTCAATCCCAAGTCACCTCCCTTGGTCTATAGTCAAGATTCAGAAATGATCTAGCACTGACTTTTACCAGAACAAAGCCTCCTTTATAAGTATAAATCTACAACTTTATAATTTGCTTTTAGAAAGCAATCAGAAACTGGGTGAAATATTATGATAGAGCTAAACTTAAATGTGCACTAATTATTTTTTCAGTACTGAAAATGAAAGTGCCCAGCAAGTGCTCTATCAATGACCTATATCCACAGTCCTTAATTTTTAAAATATATAACTTTTGAAAATGAATTGGTTGTAAAAGAGATTGATATTCATTGAGGCATCAGATGAGTTTCTCAAAGATAAGGGATTTCTGCATATTATCTTGTAAAAGACAATGTCCAGTGTCCAAAGCTAGGGCATATTATGGGATGATGAGGAGCTGATACTGGGTGGGTTGAATTAGAAGAAGAGAAAAACAAAAATAGGATTTTATTAAGGAAAAACTGAAACTTAAAGTCTCTGGACTCTTCAAGAAACTTGCAACATCTTTAATGTCTTTTTGAAGCAGAAAGCCATAATCCAATATTCATATAAACCCTGCATTAAATGAGGGGCAGCCAGTTAAATACCTTACTGACAAAAGAAAGATTATGAAAATTTTGCTACTAATGGTATATACAAACCTGGGATGTTAACTTGGAAATCCACATCATTTTCTGGGCTTGATAAGACATGCTAGATTGGGGAATGAAAAATACCTTGTCAATATGACTGCACAATCTGCAGTGGATGAGAAGTTATGGCCTCAGCTCCAACCTTGGCTTTTAAACAGAGGAGGTTCTATGGGTATAAAACTATAGCTGAATCATAGAATACTTGCTGAGAAGGTGCTAGACCCTGAGTTTTATCCCCAGAATGTTTGTATATACAGATCCTACTTCCTTTCTGTTGTAGCAGGAACCAGAGTTGGAGTGTACTCTCTGTGGAAGACGGTTTTGTTTTTCATATTTGTGACTAAAATAACAAATTTGATACCACTTCATTCTCAGTTGTGATCAAATGCACAAGACCTGCATAAGTTCAAGCCAGACAAAAGTCCGGGCATGGAGAGAGGAGAGAGGCACAAAGTCTCACCTCCAGCTAAGGAGCTATTGGCAGTTGGTAGCTGCTGGGAAAGGGAGAATCATTTGTTTTAAAGGTGTATACTTTGGTGATCCAATTGCACTACAGTGGAAAACCACACATCCAAGAGCTTGTACTCACTGCAATCTCTACTTGGTGGGTTAAAAGAAAAAAAAAGGACACAAAGTTCTAAGGGTAGAGGAAAGGGATATGGGTCTTGGAGGAACTGGAGAAGGGAAGAGGATCTATACGATTAAAATATGTTGTATGAAATTCTCAAAGAGCTAATAAAATGAGGGAAAATAGTTTCTGAATGTTCATGCAAAAACTGAACAGCTTGAAACAGACATCTTTCTTGAAAGTTGGCCTTTTGCAGTAAGACCATTTTCCAAACTCACTCTATGAATCATGTTGACGGCTTCAGCTTTTACCTCCAATCTCACACAAACTTATTTCTTCTCCTAGTGTCTGGAGGAAAAGGTTAACAGCTGCTTTCCAGGTGACCAGTGGAAGTTAATAGCAAGTCCTTTGGAATTAGAATGAAGCTTTAAATGGCCAGTTTCAAGAACTTCATTGAACTGTATTTAAAAAAAAAAAAATGGAGTCTCATCAAGAAGAATGTAAATAAGTCGATGTCACTTTCACCCAGTTGCTTTCAGAAGGAACAGCATTTTTAGGTGTGTATTTCTTCTGGTTCTCTTCCTTCCTCTGGTACAAATCTGTGGACAGAAGCTTTGATTCTCCGTCTCTCCGTGACTCTCTTTCTCTTTTTCTGTCTGTCACTGTGTCTGGCTCTCTCTTTGTCTCTGTCTCTCTTTATCCCTGCCCACCTCACCCTTTCTTTTGTTACCTCTGGCTTTCCATGAAAGTCCAAGAACCTTGAAGCTTTGGAAACTACCCCATTGATTACAAAGTCTTTTGACAGGAAGCCTATCTCATCTGAACTCAGCATGACAAAATCTCCGGTCTTCTTGAGACGATGATCTCTTTCCTTGCCTGTAGTGTCTATGATCCTGGACAAACATTTCTTATCAGCAGCTTATGAATGAGCAACTTGAAATTCAGACACAAGTTTATGGATAGATGAACAGAGGCTGCTCAGTCTGATTGTCTTTAAAGTTTGAGACCTGCTAGAAGCCATGTAGAAATACTAAACGAGAACAAACAAAGCCAATGTTATTTCTGTTTTGTATTTAAGATAACAACTGCCTGGACTTTTTTTTTTTTGTGAAGGTAAGGGAGTAGTGGAGAAAGGGCAGATAATCAGAAAATAAAGGAAATATTGATGAAGATCATTCTGTTTATTTTCTTTGTCCATTTAAATTGCTAGGGAAGAGTGGAGAGGTTGGTGCGAACATCCAAGAACATAATAAAGAGAATCAGAATTCTGTGTTTAAATAGTCTCTTCATCAGTACAGTTTATTCTAAACTCTAACATATATGCATGCTGCTTTGACTCTGGGTCTAATCCCACTTCACAAAGAAAAGCTCATTTCATCGGTGTTTTCTAATCATTTTCCTTTTAGATTTTTTATTTGATTATTTTTAAAATTATGTATATGTATGTGTGTTTGTGTGGGTATGTGTTTCTGTGAGTGCAATGCCAGCAAAGGCCAGAGGCAGTGAATTGTCTTGGAGCTAGAGTTACAGTCAGTTGTGAGCCACTGTAAGGAGTTGTTGGAATCCAAACTCAGTCCTCTGGAAAAGTGTCTGGATCATACTTTCTGATTCTTTATCCCTCACTGTCGCTTCTAGCTCCCCCACTTTAGCCTGTACATATACTTAAGTTACTCATTAGGTTAAATGGTTTCCAACAATGGAGTAAGAAGTTCATGTGACAGTTCAGACAATGTCAAAACTCAAAAAATAGAGTAAATAAAAAAGCATATATAGTCAAGAAATGTGGAGAATAGTGGCATGTACTAGAATATATTTTTAGTTTTTATTTTTCAGCCCATGTGTGCCCTTTATAGTGGTTAGGTAGGTTTAGTATCCAAACCACTAGAAAGAGGATAAGAAAATCACCTCCAAGAAGTATGGGTTTTGCAAATTCTGATATTCATTGTGTGAGAATTGGGCAGGGACAGAAACTACAGTTATTCCTCATGGGGAATAGAAGAAAATCTTCTTGAAAGTAAAGTGTCTCTTTAAGGAGTTTATTGCACTTGATGGACTCTGCTAATCCCCTCTTTAAAGGACAGCTTCAAACTTCACAGTAGTCATCCAGAATTAGAACCTCATTGGAAGTGCAGGTTTGGTTCTGAAGTGTTGGTCTAGCTCTGAATGGAGTCCCTTTACATTTGGGGACTAGATATGGTTCTCTGAGAGTGAAACTGGGTAAAAAGAACTAAATTATACATTATGACATGATTGTACAATTTACATCACAAAAATTTGAATCAGATTCCTTGAAGAGACTTATCTGGAGATAATAAACCATGAACCAGGATTGAATTCTTTTTGTTAATTGCCACTACCAAGCTAACAGGAGCAGAAGGCTGGAGTAGAAAGTATGTAGTTCTCATGACCCTTTGTATTCATGGATTTCTAACATGTTGCAGAGGTACCAAAATGTCAGCAACCAAAACAACAGTGAGGTTAGTGAAGAAAAGGGGACTTCAATACCCTGGCAAGCAGAGCAAGGCAAATTAACAAGCCTGTTTCTGTCCTGCCAGCCTGCTCACAAATAATGACATGGGGACTTCTTATTAATTATGAAAGTTCAGTCTTAGCTTAAACTTGTTCCGCTAGCTCTTAAAGCTTAAACTAATCTGCTTTTATTGATCTATATTTTATCATGTGGCATTTTTTTTCTTTCATTCTATATGTCTGACTCCCTCCATGTCTCATTGACATTTTCTCTGTGCCTCAATTATCTCCTCCTACTTCTCCTCTCTGCCAAGAAGTGCTGCCTACCTACTGCCTACCTATTGGCCATTAAGCTCTTTATTATGTCAACCACAGCAATGTATCTTCACACAGTGTACATATATCCCACAACAGGCAAGAATTAATTCTTAGATCTAACTTTACAAAACACACAAACAGTGCTTCTGTGTGTACCTGCCAAACAGATTCTCTGCAATTGATTCGGACACCTCAAAGCTTTTGCAGGTACCTTCAAACAAAAGTGTTGGCTTGCTTAATGGAAGATCTTCCCAGGGAGTAGGACTTCTGGACTTTCTGATGACTAGTATTTTGAGAACAGAATGAATTTGGCAAAATGATAATAAAGCCTTGGAAAACAAAGTGTTTTTTTTTTTATATTTAGTGATGGATTTGCATTCTTGAAGATGTGTATTTTCTGTGCTTCTATGCCTAGAGTATGTATACTAGCAATGAAAAATCATGCAGCCTAGCTGATTGATGTCTCTACAAATGCATGGATTTCAAGCTTGGTTAGGCCTCAGGACTGTCTGCTATCTTATGGCTATTTATCTTCTTTTCTAGTCTTTATAACATTGTATCAGAAGAATGTCCCTCATGCAATTCACTGTGTTTTGAAAACATCATTTTTATAAAGGGCTACTTTCTATTTGATCATATGGTTGTTTAATAATGTATTTAAACATTCTCTTATTGTTACGCATGAAGGTTCTTTCCAGTTTTTAGCTGTTATGAATAATGTTGCCATGGATATCTTTGTATTAAATCCTCAACAAATCTCTTATTATTTCTTTACAATAGAGTCCTACATGTAAAATTACTAAAGTAGAAAAGAACAAAATTCAAATATATACTTACACACATGCATATGTTTATGATATAAATAATGCAAGGGTACTATCAAACTATATTAGTATATGGATAAATGTACATCATTCATAACCCCAAACTCCAAAATTTGGTACACTTAACACTTTACTGCATAATTTTTGGAAATGTTTTGTGTATATATTGTCATGAGCTTGTCAAATAGCACCTTACATTACTTGTCAAATGCTGTCCAGAGAAAAATGCTAAGACCCAGTCTGTTTCCCTTGATAATTATAATTAAATAAAATAAATATGTTGGTAAATAATATTGCTTTGTTCTTTTGTGAGAGTTTATATAACTCTAGTGGAAGAGTTGATTATACTTTTGTACATTGATTATACATTTCTTCTTTTGTAAGTAGATTTTTATATTCTTTTTCCTCTATTCCATTATTTTTAGAGGCCAACACTGGTTAAATTGTAGAAAAATGCAAGCAACAATACAGTGGAGAACAAGAGAAAGTATTGAGTGTGGCAGATGAACAAAGTGCACAGTATACATATGGAAATATCATTGTTTGATAAGTACCTGCTAATAAAAAAAATAACAATTTCACAAATACTTATCACTAAATTAACCGTTGTTTTAATTTTGGTCAATTTTCTTCTTGGTATTACTCATGTTTATCATTTTGTTAAAATATTGTGATAGCTATTCTTGATTGGCAATGTTACTATATCTGGAATTAACTAATACCCAAACCCCCAGGCACACTATTAGGAATTTTTCTTGATTGGATTACTTGAGATGGGAAGATCTGCCTTAAATCTGGGCCACACCTTCTGGTGGCAAGCCTGGGTCAAAGAATTGCTTGCTGAGGCCTGTTTGCCCTCACTCTTGCTGATAAGTTCATTCCTTCACTAATATTAGAGTCTCTCTCTCTCTCTCGCTCTCTCTCGCTCTCTCTCGCTCTCTCTCGCTCTCTCTCGCTCTCTCTCGCTCTCTCTCGCTCTCTCTCGCTCTCTCTCGCTCTCTCTCGCTCTCTCTCGCTCTCTCTCGCTCTCTCTCGCTCTCTCTCGCTCTCTCTCGCTCTCTCTCTTTCTTTTTTTTCGAGACAGCATTTCTCTGTGTAGTTTTGCGCCTTGTCTAGATCTCACTCTGCAGACCAGGCTGGCCTCGAACTCACAAAGATCCGCCTGCCTCTGCCTCCCAAGTGCTGGGATTAAAGGTGTGCGCCACCACTGCCCGGCTGAGCCTATTTTTTTCTGAAGCATATAAGAAGACATTCTTAGATCCCACCCTTGTACATCACACAACTACTGAATTCTTGGACTTTCTGTTAGAAGAAGCTTTGGGATGTAGAAATGTGAACCCCATCCAAGGACTGAGGAATCTGGATGCAGACATCCACAGCTAGGCCTCCGGGTGGAGCGCTGGGAGTCTAATTAGCGAGAAAGAGGAGGGTGTATATGAGCGAGAATTGTTGAAACCAAGGTTGGATAAAGCACAGGGACAAATAGCCAAACGAATGGAAATACATGAACTATGAACCAAAGGCTGAGGGGCCCCCAACTGGATCAGGCCCTCTGAATAGGTGAGACAGTTGATTGGCTTGATCTGTTTGAGAGGCATCTAGGCAGTGGTACCAGGTCCTGGGCTCGCTGGATGAGATAGCTGTTTGAAACCTGGGATTTATACAGGGACGCTTGGCTCAGTCTGGGAGGAGGGGACTGGACCTGCCTGGACTGAGTCTATCAGGTCGATCTCAGTCCTCGGGGGTGGCCTTGATCTGGAGGTGGTGGGAATGGGGGGTGTGCTTGGGGGAAGAGGAGGGGGGCAGGAAGGGAGAGAACAAGGGAATCTGTGGCTGTTATGTAGAACTGAATAGTATTGTAAAATAAAATTTAAAAAAGTAAAAAAAAAAAAAAAAAAGAAATGTGAAGTAGGAATTCAGCTGATAATGACAAAGTTATACCTGGAAGAAGCCAAGGGCATTTCCAGATGATAAAGCCAAGATGCAAGGAAGTCTTGGTATTACTGGCTTTTGAATATTAGCCATTTCCTGCTATGAATTTCTCATGTGCTATTGTAGCTTTTCCATTCCTAGAACAGTATGTTTGATCACTCATTAAGCACAATTTCCCCTATACAATTAAATTATTTTTATAATTTTCTCCAATTGTGCTAACAACAGATACAGTCAAGATCCCTAATTTCAGGCCTTTCTATAATTGTCATCATCAGCAACATCTGACCAGGACCTTCTCTGGATGAAAGTACCTTATCTGAGATACTTCCCAGACTCTCTAAGAACAAACTGCAATTTAGATGAGCATCCACTGAGACTACTGCCCAGACTTGGCAGATGTGCTAATTAAGCTTAACCTTTTTTCTTCCAAATGCTATCTCTGCTCTAGATCAATTAACCTAGAATTAAAGGATTTTTGCTTGCCAGGTATGTCAAGCTGTGACTCAGGTTGCCTAGCTACTGAGTGTACTTCCCTGCTCTGCCAGAAAATGGTGGCAGCCAAGATAGCTTGGACAGAAAAGGGGCCAAAGAAAAAAAAAGCCAGTTTTATTTTCACTCATCTCTGATAGACTTCTAAAACTTTAACTAACCACTTCTAACAATGTAGTTTGAGTACATAAATTCCCTTTCTCAGAACTTTTAACTGAATTTAGCCCTCAGTTGATTCTATTCCCCATTAGTCACTTCCCTTTTGGGTTGCTAATGATAGTTGACAATTACTGCTCCTTGTGGGGATCTTATCATCTCTCCCTTTGGCCCTGAGAGAATTCAAGCCTGGTGAACTTGCCTTAGCCAGGGCATTGCTATTGCATGGGTATATAACTATAAACCTCAGAGACTTGGGCAGACTAGATTGAGAACTAGAAGAATGAGATGGAAGGTGGGGAAGAGCACAATGACAAAGAACCAGATGAGGAGAACTAGATTGGAAAGTATGGAGATGGGAAGAATAGATCAGATGGGAAAGAGCTAGATGGGGAGGAACAAGAGAGAGAACTTAGAAGAATAAAGAGAGGAACTAAGATGGGAGAGGAGCTAATACAGGAAAGAACTAGATGGAGGAGAACCAAAATGGGGGCAGAACTTATTGAAGGAATTAAGATATCACCTAGAGGGAACAGCAGAAAAATGTAGAGAAAATCAGGCAAGAAAGGAGCTAGGCATGAGAGCAGAAAAGTAGCTGTGTAGACAGAGAACTGACTCAGAAGAATAAAGACTAAAGGGTTTTGTATATGTATGTTCATTTAATATCATCTAAGATTAGATTGTCAGCTGGTTGTAGATTGTTCCACAGCCCCTGGGAAAAGGCTATTGAGGGACTGGACCCCAATAGCCTTTGTTAAGAAGACAACCATTGTTGGAATAGTTGGGCCAAAGCCTATAAGCCAGTCTAATAAAGATAAATCTGATATGTATATAGTGTGTATTATATATGTATATATGTTGAATTTATTTTTAAAATTTATTATATATATATATATATATTTATTCTTATTCTTATTTTTGTATATGAGTGTTTTGGCAGCATGGAAGTCTTTGCAACATGTGAGTGCCCGGTTTCCACAGAGGCAACAATAGGCATTTCATACCCTTGAATTGGAGTTACAGTTTACATATATATGTGTTTTCATTCTATCAATTCTGTTTCTCTAGAGAACTCTGACTAACAGAGATATGCAAGAAGTATATTACCAAGATTTCCTTTTATAAATCACACTGCATATGAAACTGGAGTCCTACAAATGTGACTTCTCCATTTTAATTTTTCTTCCTCAATTAGAAAATTAGCATGTACTATATACACATGCACAAAAGTATATGCACAAGATGCATGTAATATGACCTCATGTCTACATGGTCTTCAATTCTTCTATCATTCAACCAGCTCTTGAAATGTTTGTAATTAGGGCTAGAGAGATGACTCAATGGTTAAGACTCATTGCTGCTCTTCCAAAGGACCTGGATTCAACTCTAAGTACCAATGTGAAGGGTCACAACCTTCTGTAACTCCAGTTCCAGAGGAATTTGATGAGTTCTTCTAGCCTCTGTGGGCACCAGGAACTTACATCATACACAGACCTCTATGTTGGCAAAACACTTACACACACACAAAAGAATAAACCTAAAAAAGGAAATACTCATAATCAATAATAATAATGTACCATGTCTTTATACTCGCAAATTGATGTTTACACATATTGTACAGATTTTATTTGTCCTTTTGCTTATTGAAGGACATCCCACTTTACAGTTATTTAAAGGAGTCTCAGGTTTCAGAGTGCACAAGAAGACTTATTTTTCTCAATAACTACATATGTTCTCCTCAACTGCCTTCCTATCCCTACCCTCCTGCTATGCAGTTGTTTCCCTTAATACAGCTCATTTAAGTTGGTAAAGTCACTTTCTTTTATTAAACCAGTCTCACTTGGGTTCTTTAGCACTCAATAATATACATTTCATCACCACAGTCCCATATTCTATAAAACCAACGTCTCCTTTCTCTTCTCAGTTCCTGCGCTGTGGCTCTGAGGGTTTGAAATGGGGGTAGAATAGACTTTGTGATTTTTGGTCTCCAATTCTCCTTTTACTTCTTCTTCGCTTCTTCTCCCTCTTGGCTCTGGCCCAAAGGAAAAGGCAAAATAACTATATTGCTTTTCTAAGGGTAGAACTAGAGTGCTTGTCCTGGGAGGGTTGTGAGCACATTCCTAGTTCACTGATTTCATTGTGAAGCAGCAGCCAGCCAATTTCCACAGAAGAATAGCCCTGGATATTGTCAAAAGCAAAAGTGAGAGTCGTTTTAGTGCAGCAGTCTCCAACAAGGTAGCAGAATCCAATCTCCTACCTTCTATGGCCCCAGACCTTGGGAACAGTGGTCCAAAGTAGGATTTATTGTCTTTGTCTCTGCGAGCTGGAAACTGAAGGCAATGAATGTTAGTATCTCTACTTCTTTGTTCACTCGCTTTGTTCACTTTGGACAAGGGTGTTCTCCAGAAACTCATCTTTGTAATTCTTGTCCACCGAGTAAGGCAATGGGTGATAGGCATGTGCCCACTCAACTGAAATGCTGCCTTTGAATAGCTTCCAGGAGAGAGGGCTGTGTGAGTGTTTCTAATGAAAGATACCCAGAGGAGAACCTTCTGAGTCATAGGGCATACACACTTAGAATTTTACCAGATGCTGCCAAACTACATTTCAATTCACATCTCACAGCAGTACATGAGATTAAATCTCTCAATCTTCAGCAAATAAGACATTATAGGCTTTTTATACTGTGGATTAAAAAAACACCCTGTCATTTTAAAATTTACTAACCTCTGATTTTATGTTTTAAAGGAATGTATTTCCTTTGGTTTCCCTCCTCAAGTTGCAGTATTTGTCATTTTACTTAGGCATCTGAGAAGGTATTTTAATTGAATTTTGGTATTTTGTTATACTGTAATTCCAAATCCCCCCTTAAGGACTAGTAGCCTTATAGTCAGAATAATCTTCAAATTTTAAATATAATATGGCACACTCCTGCTTAACATTTGGTGCCGCCAAATGCATTTCAGATAAATTTTTTAACTGACAGGTGTGCAAACTCCTTTAGGATGAGCTTTCTGTGTGCTTGCTCAGGTCATTCATCCTCATTGCCTGCCTCATAATCAATGTGTCAGATGCAAACTGAGCCACCTGTGGCTAATCAATATCCTATCCTTTCTCATGATTCCTTACTTTGACACATTTCTCCATTTCTTTCTGAACCATTCTGAAATGGTTCTTTACCTCTCAACTTCTATTCTTTTTAGAGGACTTTATTTTTGCACTATCCACCCTGGTAACTCTTGCTGAGTACTTTCTACATGGATTTTTAATTACTCTTGTCTAATGGTTGTGTGATCTCTCTGGGGCAGGAATAGTTTAATAATCCTCGACGTGGTGAAATTTAGCACAGTGTCTTGCATATCATATTGCCTAATGGAAAATGTTTTTATGAATAAATGAATGTGAATAAACATAAGACATAAGGACCACAGTTAGCATGTCCTTAACTATCTGAACATGGTTAAGGAGAGATAGTAGCCAACTCTCAAGAAATGAAATTGGCAACTGTGGAAACTAAAGGAACAGATTCTGAACTGAGGCATAAGGTAGGGGGTCTTAGTTGGGGTTTTTATTGCTGTGAAGGGACTCTATGACCAGGGAAACTTGTAGGTGGGTGTTCCTGTCCCAATCTCCTGCTCTCAAAATAACCAACACAAAGATTTAAGATTACTTATAAATGCTCGGCTGATAGCTCAGGCTTGTTACTAGCAAACTCATACATTTAAATTAATCCATATTTTTTTTTACCTATGCTTTGCCCCGTAGCTCAGTACCTACTCTCAGTCCAGCTAATCTTGCTTCTCTGTGTCTCCTGACTCCACCCTTCTTCATCCCAGCAGGGTCACTTTGATTGCCCCACCTATACTTCCTGCCTAGCTTTTGGCCAATTTGCTTTTTATTAAACAGATTTGAGTGACCAACCCTTACAGTGTACAAAAGGATTAGTCTACAGCAGAAAATCTTATAAAGAAAATATTTAATTGGGTTGGCTTGATGTCTTAATTTAGGTTTTTATTGCTGTGAAGAGACACCATGACAACCGCAACTCTTAAAAAGGAAAACATTTAATTGAGGGGGCTCACCTACAGTTTCAGAGATTCAGTCCATTACCATCATGATGGGGACCATGGCAGTGTGCAGGCAGATGTCATGCTGAAGCTGAGAGTGCTACATCTTGCAGCCAACAGAAAGTTGACTGACTGTCACTCTGAGTAAAGTTTGAGCAAAAGAGACCTCAAAGCCTGCTTTCACAGTGACACAGTTCTAACGATGCCACAACTTCTAATAGTGCTATTCCCTTTGAGGGGCATTTTTTTTTTTCAAATCACCACTGTGGATAAATGCTGGTCATTCAAGAAATGAATCATGTTAAAACTTGGTATTTTATAGTTGACTAATTTTCTCAGGATATAAACAAATAGATTATACAGTGATAAAATGAGCATAGCAATTCTAAGTTGGAGTTTTTCTTTTCAAATCTCTGAAAACTGATTGGTTTCCTCATCTACACCAAGAAGATTTAATGGCTAAGGATGGGAGTTAGATGTGGTAAAGTTTTAAGGGAGAAATGATGCTTTCTTTACCAATAGTTCTGAACAGGGGTGAGAGTTGGATGGGGGTCGATGAGTAGAAAGATCAAAATTCTCAGTTTTAAGGATTTGTGGGTTTTGAAATTACATAGTACTAAATATTCTAGTTGTTATGGTGAAGTAATATTTTACAATGTAGCATTTATCACAAAGGTCTTGGGGTGTACCTGAGTTTTCTATACAGACAGGAGAAGAAAAAAACTTTGAATAGCAAATGGGTTGAAGTAGTGAAAGACAAAATAAAGTGGCTTCATGATTTCATGTCATACTTGTTCATGTTAATTACATTCCCCATGGAGCCTGGTGATCATTTGCAAAGCAGTGACAGTTACTCTAAGTGTCTGTGCCAAGGGAAGCTATTTTTTGTTGTTGTTGTTATGTGATATTCTTTTATTTAGTCTCTTCAGGTATTATAATTAGTCTTGGATACAGAAACTGTCGAGACTTTTCAAACTCTTAATTCATTTATCTGTAAAATATCTAGACAAATTATTTAATCATTATGCCTAGTATAAAAAGATTTTGGCACTATCATAGCTATCTCTTAGTTGGTCATTTTAAAAATAACTTTTACTGAATTATTCTTTGATTATTTCATTTACGAATATTTACATTATGTATGTAGTAAATACTGATTGTTGTACCCTCCATTTTCAGAGTCTCCCCACCCTTATTTGCCCATTCCTTCTCACAAGTCACTTTCCCACATTCATTTCTCTGTGTTTAACTTTGAGTCTGATTGAATTAAACAGACCATTTATTTCACCATGGATTTGGAACTGCTGTCTGCAGGAGCTTGCCAGTAAGTATACAAATGAAAACAATGACTGCCCTTCCCCTAGAATCTATCTGTAGCCAGTAGTTTAGTAGAGAGAGATGAGGTCCTCTGGATCCATTCCTTGTTGATTCTTTAATGTTGACATTTTTGTGCAGACCCATTGCAGATCCATTGCTGCCCCCATGGGATCATGACTGTTTTAGATGTACAGTGCCTAGTAGAGAGTCCTTCTATCATTCAGCTCTTATATTCTTTCTGCTTCTTGATAAAATGTTGATAAAAATTGATGATAAAAATGTTCTGTTTAGGGCTGAGTACAGGACTGTCATAATTCCCAGCACCTTGAGCAGGCATACATCCAGAGATGCATTCATCATAGTTCACTGCAAAGAGAAACATCTCTAATTAAGGCTGAAATTAGCGTTTGCCCATGGGCATAAGCATACCTAGAGAGTTTCAGTCTACCCACCTTTGCCAAGTCAGCACACATCTCTTTCACCCATATTTAACTTTAAGAAAAAACAGTAAGAAAAATAAAGCTTCTAATGTGATATAATTCCTCACTGCCACACAGTAAGACTGCAAACACACCAACCTTCTTTACAAAGGAGCATTCACAGTCTCACTTGTACCATTTTTTGGGAGTACTTTTTATTTGATGTTTATTTCTCTTCTAAAAAAATCACACTCTTGGTTGACATTCAACACCTTAAATATCAAGTTGTAAAGTTATCTTTAGAATAGGAAATGGAGAGAAAATGGAAAAATAAAAAGAATTATTTGCTATTTTAGCAAACATGTTTACTTCCAAACAAGTGAGCATACTCATGGCTGCTACAGTTCATTTATTGGCAAATATATACTTGGCTGTAATTGTCAGGTGCAGCTTCTTTCCTGCAATATCTTTTTTTAATATTTATCACCATCTACAAGCACTTAGCCGTTAACATTTACTAGTCTATAAGGGTGACACAAACCTTTTTTGTATATGTATTTGTAATAATTTTCTATTCAGTTTGATCACATTGAATGGAGGCGACTAAAACGTAACAGAGAAGCCCTTGCTTTTCTGTCATCTTCCCTTAATTTAACTTCTGATTGATAGTCAGGAATTCAGCAATAATGTACCTTTTAATTTTCATTGTCTCAAGGAGATCAAAGTGGCCAGATAGCAATTATAACTTTAAATATAATGCTATAAGTACAGTGTCTGGGTGAATATTCTTTGTTCCCTTTAGAAACTAGGGTCTGAAAAATGAGAAGGCCAAATGTTGTAAACCAAAGGGGAACTTTTTACCTGATGATCACTAGAAGTAACAGAAAATGCTGTCATTATTTCCACTCACTGGATCCTAACTAGTCAATACTGGCAAAAGAAAAACATCAGGAAATATTATTTGCAGAGAAGAGATTATTTACCACATCTGAGATAAGAGAAACCTTGTACTGAGCAGTGTTGCCACATAACTAGAGTGCTAAGTCTACAAAAGTCTGTTCTGTAATTCAGCTGGCCCTGGGGACACAGATGCTTGACTTTGTGTTAGTTACTCATCTCATTGCTGTAACAAAATACTTTGCAGAAGCAGTTTAAGGACTATAAGAAAGAAGTGGTTTATTTTATGTTATAGTTTTAGGTTACTGTCCATCACCACAAAAGTCATGGGTGCTTGAGGCTACTGCTCACATTGCATCAACTGTCAGGAAGCAGAGAGAGGTGAATGTTGGTGCTCAGCTGGCTTTCTCCTATTTGTGCAGATCAGGAGCAAAGACTGTTGATGCCTACATTTAGGGGAGGTCTACTCACCTCAGTGAATCTGTTTAGAAACTTCTTCACAAACATACCTACAGATTTATTTTGAAATGGTGAATCTCATCAAGTTGGCAACCAAGATTCACCGCTACGCACCAGTAAATTATATGAGTATGAAGCCATTGTGGCACCTTATTCCCTGGACAGAAGCAAAACTATGAGGTAATATCAATATGATGGAGCCAGAGCTAGGAAAGAGGAAAGAAGAATGGATACTTCAGACATATAATCATGGAATCAATTAAATGTAGATAAAATGTATAATTTTAAATTATATATATTAAAATTATATATATTAAAATATAAATAAAATGTATAATTTTGAGTTAGTTAAGTGACATTGTC
Source organism: Peromyscus leucopus (assembly GCF_004664715.2). NCBI lineage: Eukaryota > Metazoa > Chordata > Mammalia > Rodentia > Cricetidae > Peromyscus > Peromyscus leucopus. The sequence goes on from NC_051086.1 coordinate 76,103,744, forward strand.
AAGAGATATAAAATTGATTTTGTTGTCCATCTATTAGATACACAGAGAAAAATATTCACCAGAAAAATGCCAGGGCAGCAGGTTCCAAGTGATGTATCAAGTTACTTGGCCAACTACGATCATAGTTACTACTTAGCTGGATGTATAATACTCCTTTAGAAGTTTTTAAAGATTCACCTTCTTCATGATTCAGATTGGGCAAGTGGTCACTGCTCCTTCACTATGTAGGACCCTTATGGTACAAGTAATATTTGCAATCTTTGAATAACATTTTATTTCATGATTATTATTTTGTTAAGTTCAGACATATCTAGCAGGAAGATTTTATGACATCTTTTCTATAACCCCACTTCTTATTTTACATGTCTGGATACCACTGTGGGGAGTCCCAGTTTCTGAGTAGGCCTGCTGATAATCCATCATGGAACAGAGGAGAGAATCAGAGGATCAGATGGAACCTGTTGTTTCCACTGAGACAAATCTGTTTCAAATGCCATAATCACATGATGTCTATAGGACACTCTGAGTGGCAAATTACAGTGACATTAAGGTTTCAATTGTATCAGTCCAAATGAAAAGTTCAACGTTCCCTGAAATATCAGGATATGTCTGCTTCTACCAACATTACATTGGTTTGTGGTCACCAGACACATCATGGGAGAATTACAGTATTAACTCCGTCAGTGTAATGTGATCTTTTTCCTAAGGTGATCTTGCTAAGGCTCAGGTTGTGTTAGCATTTAGGCATCTGTACTGGCCTACACTTAGGGTCTTGACAGGGTATATACTCAGCTGCAGCCACTAAGAGTACCCCTTGGGTGCATTTGCTAGGCTTCCTTGTAAAAGGTGGGCCTTGCCCACCTTTCATCTCTTTCTCTTCCTTCGCTCTCATCCCCAGGGACCAGTCTCTGCCCCCTTCTCCGCACTTCTCCCAATAAAGCTCCTATGTGAGTCCTGTTGTGTGGTGTGACTCCTCGCCACATTTAAATTACAACAGGTTAGGTATTAGTTGTGAGCTACATATCCATTTGACAGTTCAAATAGACTTATCTTTGACTTAAATATGTCTTTACTTATACATAACACATTTCTCATTTGCTCTTCTATATTTTGTTGTCAGTGGACAATATAATCAAAGTTCTCTATAGATTCAACTACTTCTGTTACTGCTCTGCCTCTAAGCCTTGTCAAACTGAGTTCTAAGGAAAATTAAACTAATGTTTCTTTAGAAAGAATTCCATAATATTTCTTAGGATGTAGAAAAGTGTGGAGCAGGATCATAGAGATTCACAGATTTAATGGGGGAACTTTAATCATGGTCTCTTATCTCTCAAGCCCTCATGGCTTTCCTGAAGTGAGACATGTACATTCTTTGGGCTAAGACCTAAGCCTGAAATGCTATCTTTTCTCAAGACCCATTGAATCATTTCTCCAGCAACTCAATGGATTGCTCCATTAAAATTTGTTATTTTCATGAGCCATAGCATTGCATGATTTTGATATTTCCTGACTTGATTTTATACTCATGCTTTCATTGACTTAGGTGAATTTTAAGTACATGAACAAAAGGTGATCTTTTCATCCAGAGCAGTAAGCCTAATGCTATTTTATGCCTTAGAATTTCTAATATTGTGACTAATTGGGCAAATGATCTCAGTGTCTGGATACTAGCTGAATTCAATGCCTGTAATAAAATAGCAACAATTTCCTGCTATTTGTTTTCCTAATTCCCACATGGAGGTAGTTATATAAAATAATAAATGATGTTGTCTGAGCTCTTCATAGCCTTCCCTCAACTAGGCACTTTAGATGTTTAGTAATCATGGTGAACTCTAGTGATTGGATTCATAACTCATCATCATCGCACTTGACTTTCAGACCTTAATAAAGTGACTTGTTCCTTTGTTCCCCAGGGTTTACTGCCCATTGCATTTGTTCTCTCAAACTTCAATTTGCACTTGCTATTTGTGATTTTCAAACTTGAGTCCCTAGCTGATAGTTTCTGATGCACAATCCAAGATTTTCAGATATCTGGTAGATATTTTACCTGAAAAAGAATTCATGTCCTCAAAATCAACACATTTTGGATGACATGATCAGTTTTTCTCTGGTTCTCCCACTTATGATATATTCTCTCCCATTGCTCAGGGTTAAAAACCTGGGATTACTCTTGACTCCCCCATTTTATTCTTCCTTTATAAAAAGTGTCTTCGAATTTTGTAATTTCTGGGTTAGCTTGATTTGTTCTGCTAGGAGACTTTCTGTGACCACCTTATTGTAGAATATATGGCATTAGGAAGGTGGGGACCAAGAAGGAGGGGTGTGTTAAAGGTCTGATTCAGCTATGGAAGATTGGCTTTGTTTAGGTAGTTCTAAGGACTGTAGGACACTTAATGTGCATTATTGCTGACAGGATACAATTATTCTGGCATATTACATATATTAAATGGCCATACCATTATAAAATGGCCATGTTTTTGGGTTGACTGTCAATTTTAGCCAACTGGATCCATTTAATATCTTCATCCCTACTACTTCATAGAAGCGTTGAGATAATAGCTCCAAATTTATATTTTTCCCCACCTACCAGTTGCAATCCATCCCTGTGCTTGTTTTCATTGTTTTTTCTTTATTCTCATTCTTCTCTTCCTCATTAACTGTTTTCTCTTCCAGTTTATGCCAGCTGTTTGCTACAGCAACCTAAAATCTAATAAATTCTAAACCTCATCCATTTTCTTCTTTTAAAATCTATATACTTGTGTATAAGAGTGAGAATGTGTGTGTGTGTGTGTGTGTGTGTGTGTGTGTGTGTGTATACATTGAAGTACACAGTTTTATAGTAAGAGGTACTCTATATTACATGAAGTTGTAAAGAAAATTGGTTAAATGCATAAGAGGTATTATAGAACAGTAGGAAGCTATAATACACTTAGGGTCAGCCTATTCCACAGTCATTTTTAGGTGCATGATCCTGTGAGCAGAATAGTACCATACAGGGCATTTCTTGTTTCAATACATACATTCTTAGAGTGAAGGATTAAGTGACTCACTGGAAATAACATAGAGCAATTCTAGACTTTGTGCCTTTCTTTGGGATCTTCCCTTGCTTTTTTCCTTGCAATCTATTATCACAAGTTACCATTTGATTCTCAAAGTTTTGAAACACTGTTTGTTATAGGTTAGGGAAGCAACATAAGAGATTTGTGATATGCAGAGTGCTTGCAAAATGCCCCCCTCAAGTACTCTCCAGAAATGTCTGCTCCTAATTTTCTTTGAAAAAGTGCTTGTCCCATTCTCTATCTTACCCAATACTCCTCTTGTCTTGTGACATTCATCAAACTCTGTCCACCATTCCCGCATTTTCTTTCTGCTGTAAATACATGCAGCCCTTAGTTTATCATAACCAAGTATCTCCCTTCTTCATCTCAATTGGTACAGTATAAAGACTTGATCCCTAGTTGTTCAGAAAGGTTCCATATCTTCTTTAGAAAGGATGGTAGTAGAACGAGGCAGGCAAATGATTAAATTTAAGCATTATTTATAAAACATTTCGGAACTGTAGCTGTAGTATTTTTATAGCTGGATAAAGTTGAGATTCATAGTTTGGAAAGCATATTTAGTAGTAAAATGAGCTAAAAATATATAATTAAATGCTGTTAAAATATTTGCAAGCTCATTAGCAGATATATGCATAGTTTAAATTAATCTTAAATGTTTATGAATATATGTCAAATTAATATATTGCATTTATATAATATTCTTTTGTAAACATGAGAATTATAATAATAACCATTGATTTGGGTGGAAATTAAATGATTATGTGATGTGATGAAATACTTAAACAAGCATTTCTAGAGAATATATTCTGCACTGACCACTTGTAGATACAAGGATGATAAACAATGGATTATAGGCCTCAAGGAACTTAAAGTATATGTTGAAAACAACAAATTTACCACAATGTACTAAGTGTCAAGATTGTGTATAAAAGATATTGAAACTCGGAGTTAATGACATTTATGGATGTTGGGGATGTTTTAGCCAATAATTCATAGAGATTGTTGCCTGTCTGTGGAAAATATAAAGGATAAATTGAATTAGAAGAGGGATAAGGAAAATATATAACCAGAGGGCTTGTAAAGGGATAGTGAAATGTAAATAAACAGCTTGCCTTATCTAGCACCGTCAAATAGTTGATCTATTGAGACTGTGAAATGAGGGCATTTGAGGTGAAAGAAATCAGGCTGGAGAAAAAGGTCACAGAAGTATTGACAAATTTATTTATGCAAATCCAAGGAAATTGGGGTTTATTATATGGTCCATGGAGAGCTACAGAAAGCATTTCTCACTGTTAGGTAATACAAGACAAGTTTTGTACATTTTTTATATTTGTTACATACCCTCTAATACATTGAGTGAGAAGGTAATGAAATGAGTTAGGGAAGCCATTGTTCAGATGAGAGAGATGTGAAAGACATACAGGACAAGTCAGTGTTTGATATGTAGAAGGTGCATAAAAAGTAATATTTTTTTCTTGTTTGACATTTCTCTAGACTGATGCTATTACCATTTTATAATATAGGTAATTGAGTTGTTAGCTCATGACTTTCCTTGGGAACTTAGACTCTTCTAAATGGTATGACTGAAGGTATTACTTTTTGTGCTTCTTCTTAGAAGTGTATTTTTAAATGTCTACGAGTATTGAAGACCCGGGAGGTGGGGGCATATGCCTTTAACCCCAGTACTCAGGAGGAAGAGCCAGATCTCTGTGAGTTTGTGGCCAGCCTGGTGTATAGATCGAGATCCAGGACAGGCACCAAAACTACACAGAGAAACCCTGTCTTGAGAAAAACCAAAAAACAAACAAAAAAGGGTCTTGAAGATACAAATGAAATTTGCGGGTTTTAAAATAGAATACAGGTTTTCTATAAATGGTAATCAAAGACAATATCTTCTGTCCACAAAATTTCAAAATATATTTCAAGAGTTTATTTGATTTCCAGGTAGCCTCACTGGTGATGTAAGTAGCAGTCCAGTCATCCTTGTTCCACATCTAGTATCCTCCTATGAGTGAGTACATACCATATTTGTCTTTCTGAGTCTGGGTTACCTCACTCAGGATGATTTTTTCTAGATCCATCCATTTGCCTGCAAACCTCAAGATGTCATTGTTTTTCTCTGCTGAGTAGTATTCCATTGTGTATATGTGCCACAATTTATTTATCCATTCTTCAGTTGAAGGGCATCTAGGTTGTTTCCAGGTTTTGGCTATTACAAACAATGCTGATATGAACATAGCTGAGCAAGTGCTCTTGTGGTATGATTGAGCATTTCTTGGGTATATGCCCAAGAGTGGATAGTTGGATCTTGGGGGTGATTGATTTCCCAATTTTCTAAGAAAGTGCCATAATGATTTCCAAAGTGGCTCTACAAGCTTGCATTCCCACCAGCAGTGGAGGAGAGTTCCCCGAGTTCCACATCCTCTCCAGCATGAAGTGTCCTCAGTGTTTTTGATCTTAGCCATTCTGACAGGCGTAAGGTGGTATCTCAGAGTTGTTTTGATTTGCATTTCCCTGATGATTAGGGATGTTGAGCAATTCCTTAAATGTCTTTCAGCCATTTGAGATTCCTCTGTTGAGAATTCTCTGTTTAGTTCTATAGCCCATTTCTTAATTGGACTGTTGGTCGTTTTGATGTCTAATTTCTTCAGTTCCTTATATATTCTGGATATCAGTCCTCTGTCAGATGTGGGGTTGGTGAAGATCTTTTCCCATTCTGTAGGCTGTCGCTTTGCCTTGTTGACTGTATCCTTTGCTCTACAAAAGCTTCTCAGTTTCAAGAGGTCCCATTGATTGATTGTTTCTCTCAGTGCCTGTGCTACTGGTGTTATATTTAGGAAGTGATCTCCTATGCCAATGCATTCAAGACTACTTCCTACTTTCTCTTCTAGCAGGTTCAGAGTAGCTGGATTTATGTTGAGGTCCTTGATCCACTTGGACTTAAGTTTTGTGCACAGCGACAGATATGGATCTATTTATAGCCTTCTACATGTTAATATCCAGTTATGCCAGCACCATTTGTTGAAGATGCTTTCTTTTTCCATTGTACACTTTTGGCTTCTTTGTCAAAAATTATATGTTCATAGGTGTGTGGGTTAATGTCAGGGTCTTCAATTTAATTCCATTGGTCCACATGTCGGTTTTTATTCCAATACCAAGCTGTTTTTATTACTGTAGCTCTATAGTAGAGCTTGAAGTCAGGGACACGGGAATCACCCAATGATGGAGAAAAGGATGAGATCTGCATGAACAGCCTGGACATGAGTGGGAGCAATGATCTGTGAGAGTCGAGGGAAAGAGAGCGGGAGATCACACCTGGATCAAGAACAGAGAGGGAGAACAAGGAATAGGAAACCATGGTAAATGAAGACCACATGAGAAAAGGAAGAAGCAAAGTGCTATAGAGGTCCACAGAAATCCACAAAGATACCCCCACAAAAGACTGCTGGCAATGGCCAAGAGACACCCGGGACTGACCTACTCTGGTGATGGGATGGCCAAACACTCTAATAGTTGTACCAGAAACCCCATCCAAGGACTGAGGAATCTGGATGCAGACATCCACAGCTAGGCCCCCTGGTGGAGTGCTGGGAGTCTAATTATCGAGAAAGAGGAGGGTTTATATGAGCGAGAATTGTTGAAACCAAGGTTGGATAAAGCACAGGGACAAATAGCTAAACGAATGGAAACACATGAACTATGAACCAAAGGCTGAGGGGCCCCCAACTGGATCAGGCCCTCTGAATAGGTGAGACAGTCGATTGGCTTGATCTCTTTGGGAGGCATCTAGGCAGTGGTACCAGGTCCTGGGCTCATTACATGAGATAGCTGTTTGAAACCTGGGACTTATACAGGGACGCTTGGCTCAGTCTGGGAGGAGGGGACTGGACCTGCCTGGACTGAGTCTATCAGGTCGATCTCAGTCCTTGATCTGGAGGTGGTGGGAAAGGGGGATGGGCTGGGGGGAAGGGGAGGGGGGCAGGAAGGGAGAGAACAAGGGAATCTGTGGCTGTTATGTAGAACTGAATAGTATTGTAAAATAAAAAAAAAAAGTTTATTTGATTAGGGCCTGGGAATACAATGGATAAACAAAAAAAATGGCTTTATTTTAATTGAACTATAATTCTTACAGTAGTTAGGTGAGGCATCTGTCTACCAATTAAGTGAATAAGTAAATGAATCACATAATTATAAAGATGTGAAATCACACTATACATCAAGGTGTAACATTAAGGAGTGGGAATGTGGGAGAAGTCTGTAGTCAGCAAGATATTCTGGAAAAAAAAAACTTTATGACAAAGTGACATTTTAGAATGATGTGAAGGAGAAAAACATGTGAGGATATAGGAAAAGGTCATTTCAGGGAGACAGAAGGGTCATCAAAGGTAATAGATCATCAAAGATAAAGGGCCTGGGATGAACTGTGTTTTGTAGTCAAAGATGAGAAAGATAGTCAGTGTGGGTGGTGCTGAGTGTATGAATGACAGTTACCCAAAAAGAATAAGAAAGGTTTACATTTGAGTTTAAAGAGTAAATTTTTCTAAGTGAAGATGGAAATAGTGATAATATTTGCCAAAAAAAATGTTTGTGACACTCCAGAGCCAAAAATCAAGATGTGATATGTTTGAGATGCCAACTTGAAATGTAAGTAGAGATACTGGTGATTGCCTGAGTGAGGACTTAGGAATCTGGAGCACCAGGCATTTGAAGCTATGTAATTAATTACTATTACTTCTAGCAAACATATTTTCCCTCCCTTAGAAGCAACTGATCATCTGAAGCTCTTTATTTCCCTCAGCAGCAACTAATCAACTGTTAAAGAACTACAGGTATTTACTTAGGTTCACTGACCCTTAAGGGAGAGAGATGCATTGCAGATGTAACCTTTAAAGTTAGGAACCCCACTTATTCTCTACATTTATCCAGTTGTAAGTTTCTTTAGCAGTCTCCATCTTTGCAAAAAAAAAAAAAAATCTTATTTGATGAAGGATTAGAACTGCACTTATCTGTGAGGGCAAGAATGAGTAGTTATAATATAGACAGACATCATTTTTCAGAAAAAAAAAAAGACAGCCACAGATTCTATTCTCCAGTCTATGATGTCTACTGCCAATGGTATTCGATTAGGTTTACAAATGATAGGCATGGATTCCTTGTGTAAGCTTTAAGTCCAAATAGATCACAGGTGATTACCCCCAAGGTAAAAGTGCCACTATTGCACCATTACGAATATCTTATTGTTCTAGTCATTGTTATGGTTAATAAAATTTGCAGCTACTTAGGACTACAGATTGCCTTTCTCCATCATCATCTTGCATATAAACTTCCAATAATATGAGAACAAGTCCTCAGGGAGCATGATTCTTGGTCAGGTCCAGATTGATTGCTCCAATTTCTGTGTCTGAATTGCTTGATGTCTTCTGCAATAGTGTCTTACTTTCAAATTCTGGAAAGCAACCAAAAGCAATGCTAATGGTCCGTATTGCTTTAGGAGACTCTTGTATGCCTCCACCAACACCCTTAAATCAATAGACACAGGTAGTCCATGGCTGCTAAAAGACAATCAGTTTTCTCCAGAAACTAGCTTCTGAATAGGGTGTCCAATGCCAAATTCATTCAAGCAAGATTAAACAGATGCCATAAGTTGTATATTCATGTGTGAATATATGCATACTCAGACATACACATATGTACAGTGCGGACGTATAGTGCTCATGCATAAAATTCAACAAAAAATGTAGAGACTAAGCCTACATAAGAAAAGATGACAAAAAACTACTGTTTTACAAAGTTTACATCTGGGGAAGAGCAATTCCTGACACTGGAACTGAGAAGTACCCAGTGAGGAAGGAGACACATGAAAAAAAAGTGAATTTCCCAAAGCAATGCAACTGAACTGATATATAATTAGCTACCAATGTTAATGTCTCAAGAGGGTAAATGAAAGGTTGACCAAGAATTGCCTGGTACACTGGGGAGGCTGAAGCTAAAATTGGTGACTTGAAGCCACCTGGATTTTATGGAGTGATAATGATGGAAGGCAAACCTAGAACTGGACTTATTTAAGAGAGAGAGAGAGAGAGAGAGAGAGAGAGAGAGAGAGAGAGAGAGAGAGAGAGAGAGAGAGAGAGGATAGCTTCTGACCCATGATAGTTCATAATCTGCCAAGGAATTTACGTAAGATCTGTCAAGTAGGATGGTAGCTAGGAAGATTATAAGGCATTAGTGGAGACACTTGAGCTTGAGAGGAATTCTAATTGTTTGTGTGATAATGATCTTAGCCAAGAGATTGAGAGGCAATTATAGGAGAATTGAGAAGAAAACATGTTGGCAGAGTGTGACCAGGGAAAGGTTTGTGTTGGAAGTTTTTTTTTTTTTTTATTTTTTTATTTTTTTTTATTTTACAATACTATTCAGTTCTACATAATAGCCACAGATTCCCTTGTTCTCTCCCTTCCTGTCCCCCTCCCCTTCCCCCCAGCCCACTCCCCATTCCCACCTCCTCCAGATCAAGGTCTCCCCTGAGGACTGGGATCGACCTGATAGACTCAGTCCAGGCAGGTCCAGTTCCCCTCCTCCCAGATTGAGCCAAGCGTCCCTGCATAAGTCCCAGGTTTCAAACAGCTAACTCATGCAATGAGCCCAGGACCTGGTACCACTGCCTAGATGCCTCCCAAAGAGATCAAGCCAATCGACTGTCTCACCTATTCAGAGGGCCTGATCCAGTTGGGGGCCTCTCAGCCTTTGGTTCATAGTTCATGTGTTTCCATTCATTTGGTTATTTGTCCCTGTGCTTTATCCAACCTTGGTTTCAGCAATTCTCGCTCATATACACCCTCCTCTTTCTCACTAATTAGACTCCCAGCGCTCCACCAGGGGCCTAGCCGTGGACGTCTGCATCCAGATTCCTCAGTCCTTGGATGGGGTTTATGGCACAACTATTAGGGTGTTTGGCCATCCCATGAGAGACAGCCGGGAGTGTTGGAAGGTTTTTGCTGACTGGTAGAGGTTGCAGTCTCCAGTGGCCTGGCAGCTTATCTCAATAGCTTGGCAACATGGAAACTCCCTCTACCTAGCAAAGCTTCCTGTTCTTTACCTGCCCTTATCTGGAGAATGTCCTTGGGCCTGGAGGACTGACCTTTTCTGAAAGCTGTCTCTAAGTCAGATGCCTGATTTTTCTTTAGCTTGACCCTTCGCCCAGATTCTTCACAAGACTTGTGCTAGAAACTCTGCTTTAGGAACCTATTGCCACATACAAAGCCTTATGATAGGAACATGCCACTTAATGCGAATCAGGGTTTGTTCCCAGACTCCCCAATCCCATATATTCCTTATACTTTGGAATAAAGTTAAGTTGTTTCCTTGGAATTAGTCTCCAGGAGAGCTGTCTCCTTTCTTGCTCATGGGCCATGTACAAAGCTTTCTGTCACTGCTTCTGCCCCTTTGCCCTCTTGGATTGATGAGCAACAGGCCGAGAAGAAAAAAAGGACCCCCACAGTCTTGTTAGATAAATTCATGTTAATACAACTAGTGACTTGGAACTATAGCACACACACACACACACACACACACACACACACACACACACACACACCATGCAAGTATTCGACTAAGTTTTCCATGCAATACACCACAATTGTGCAGTGCTGATATTATTATCCCTTCCAATTTATACATGAGAAAAATGTATCTTTGACAGTTTCAATGACTTGAATGAACTAACACTAATAAATGGTGAAACGATTTCAAAACTGGCTCTGCTCCGGTTGGCCCTTTAATTACTCTACTGTAATCAGAGATGGTGAAGCATTTCTTAAGAGTGGGTGCTGTCTAGAAGCTTATTAACATACCAATGTCTTGATAATAGTTTCAAAACTTTGATTTAGTTAATACTAATTACGGAACTGTAGGGTGCCTGTACTCTCAACCTTGAGCCCAGCATGGCACAGAAACTGTCCAGAAGATAGCTTCTTTAAGAATGTACTATACAGTGAGGTTTTGCCATTCTAGTATTTTGCCTGTAATTCCTTGATTTAATTAAAGCAACTCTACTGATTTGCATTGAACCAAAGGGTATGCTAGTTTGTAGGAATACTTCAATAAGCAAGATGAAATTTTTGTCTTTAAAGGCTCAAAGCATGGGGTGGATTCTTGAGGGACCTTGCCTCCTCTAGGGAAACCTTGTCCATAGAATTGAAGTGGGGGTCTTTCAGCCACATCACTTTTCTTGAATATGTTTATTTCAAAGCCTTTGAGCTGGATAGCAGAGAGAAGAGACTGAGAAGTAATGAGTTATATTTTTCTTTTTAAGAAATTGGTTATTAATATTTTTCACTTATAAAATGGTGTTAGGAAGTTTGTAAAGGTGCAGAATGAGAGCTCACATTAAGGACAGAAATTAGACACATAGAAAATATGATAACTTCAGGCCAAGGGTCGATACCAAATGTCCCTTATTTATTGTGAAGATCTGGCCAAAAGAAGAAAAAAGAATTCATCTACAAACATAGAACAGATGGTGTTTAATTGGATAGAAATGGAATAATTATGTTAATAAGTCCTTTTTATAGTCAGAGATGGCTTTTAATTCTTTTTATGGGTCTGAAATTAAAATATGTCCACATTATTTGGACCTTGACTCCATCCATTTTTTTCCCTGGGCCAAACATGCCTCACACAGCAGAGATCTCACTCTGAAGATTAGGTCAGTAGGTAGTCTTCCTTTTATGCCACTCATGTGTGCCCACCTGGCTGTTGTTCTCCTGTAAGGTACAAAGATCTCTCAACATTAAGTTTTAATTGCATTTCCATAATTGTTGTTTAAATGTTTGGCATTCATTTTTAGGAGCTGATTATTCTATGCTAATCAGTGCTCAAATTAAATCAGAAAAAAAAAAACAAATAAACAACCTCCACAACAAGAGAAACAGAATTCTTTATGTATTTATAGCCAGGAACTAAAGTAGGAAGTACCCTAAATCATGTGGCTGAATTATCTCTTGATGTCCAACACAGGACAAATGTAGACTGCCTGTGCTTACACAGTACTCATGACTGCAAACAAAATCCACTCTGATTTGTTTTGGAATCAATTTGATGTGAGAAGACAGTGGGGGGCTCTGCCAATAGGCAACAAAGAGAATACAATTTCTTTGAATAGATATAGGTTATGCTTTGAAGACATGGCTTCTCTTCTGTATAAAGGGGCTGAAGAAGAATGCTCAAGAATCTTCCCCAATGGCAAAATACAGGAGCTTGCTGCTCAGAAACTCTAATTCTTCGAGTAACAAAAAAGAAAGTAAAAGAAAGAAAAGTTTCAACTTTTTGAAAAATGTGATTAATCAGAGTACGAAAGAGCGATTTTTAATGGAGTGTAGTATGTTTGGAATTTGGCGCCAAATGGTTTGGTTCTGGTGTAGATTTATCAAAAGAATGAGTCTTAGTAGACTATGTCCCAGGTGATTTGGGGCAGTTTGAGATCTGCATTGAGTCCCCGATTCCTCTGCTGTAAAAATGTCATCATAAGTGATTCATAAGTTTATGGGATAGTTATCAGTGTAATGCAGAAGATACATGTAAGAGTTATGTAGATGCTTGTAGGTTAAATAACATGGAAGCCTTATGTTCTAGTCAGCACTGACTGTCAACTTTACACAGCCTAGAATCATCTAACAAAACAAACATTTTCAGTTGACTAATTGTCTTTATCAGGTTGGTCTGTAGATATGCCTATGAGGGAATCTTTTGACTGTCTTTATTGATTTAAGAGGGCCTAGGTCACTGTGGGTGGTGCCATTCCCTAAGCAGGTGGTCCTGGGTTGTGTAAGAAATCTAAGCAAGCTGATCCTGTGAGCCAACCAGAGATTTAGGTAGGAAGGAGTTTCTCCATGATTCCTGCATTTGGGGTCCTACTTTGAGTATTGCCCTGGTTTCCCTTAATGGTGGATTGAACCCTGGATGTGTAAGCCAAATAAACCTTTTTCTCCCCAAGTTGCTTTTGATCAGTGTTGTATCAGCAACATAATGAAAGTAGAATGAATGTCTTGAGTCTTAACTACATCTCTGTTTGTATGTGATACATAAATTACCCTTAAAATAATTGCTAGGCTTTCCTGAATCCCTTACTATATTTAAATTTCATTTTGTTTGCATAAATTAATTATACTCATTAATGGGATTCATAATTTTGACATAGAATTGGATATGTGAAATCTATGGTTTAGAACAAATAAGAATTCTATTATTTTTGGCTTCAGATTTACTACTCAATAAATTATAGATTTGCTTTGTTCTTACAGTTAGAAAAATTTGATCAAAATTAAGTATTATTCCCAAAGATATTTACTTTCAAGTTCTTTTCCAGTTTAGTTGACAGGAGCCCCATTCTCTGAAAGATCTTTCATTTCATTATTGGATCCTCTAATAACTAAATTCCTGGCCTTGTGTAGCTGGATTGCCTTTAGAGCTATGTGCACTGTTGGAGGTTAGCACCAATCTTAAAGGGGTAGAAGCATTGCAGATGTATTTCTGATGGTCCTAGTGAGGGTTACAGTTTGCCATCCTTCAGGGAAAGACTAGCTCCAGAAGGCAGAGAAAGAGGGTAGAGTTTTGTTTACAAAAGTTAAGATTGCTACTGTGGTAACAAGAAATCATATTGACCTAGCTCTAGGCTGTTAAAATGTTGTACCCCCTTAGACACAGTAGATACTCACAGGACAGTCTCTCCAGCTTTGAATTCCATTCAGCATATTATGCTTTCTGATGGTTTTTAGTAACTTTTCTAATCATTAAGTTCTTTTCTTCCCTTTATAATGAAAACAATCATTTTTATGACATCCAGGCAAACTCAAATATTATATATGCTTAGGACTTAGCCCTACAAATGCATCAATATAAAGCCTCTAGAAAGATGGGTAAAAGCAAGAAGCCCTGTTTGGGTGATTGTCATGAATGTAATTTATTGTAATGATTATGAATATAATGATTGTAATACAAAAGAGCCTGTAGTGAAACTTCTAAAGTGTTAATGTACAAAGCCATCATAGGGAAACTTGTTATAGTGTACATTCAAGTAGAATGAGGCTCAATTCAATGTTCTCCATGGAGGAATGTGACTACTTTCGTTTTGTGGAACACACCTAAAGGGCCACTGAATCCTTTATTTTTATTAATCTGCCTTTGTCCTTTGACTGGACTCATTATAGCATAGGCCCTGTATACGAACAGCACACTAATCCAACTGCATTTAAAAAAATACTTATATTAGACATTGTGTCCCAGAAATTCTGATTCAAATATTCTGATGAAAGGACCAGACATTCAAATAGTTTTTAAAGCTATCCAAATAATTCTAATGCACAGTCAGGATAGAGAACCTGGATCTAGTTTATTTGGCTTGATCTCAGCTTCACCATTCCATACTACTTGCAGAACTGTCTGGGATCCACACTTTGAGGCATGCAGATTAGTTATCTTCCAACTCATCCTAGAATTATAGTCCATAGCCCAGTGATGCAGCCTGACTCACCAAACTGAGAAATTACAAACCACTGACCCCAAGCCATCATTCCATCTCATCTGACACTCTTAAAGTATTCTTGATATAATCATCACTATTACTATTGTTGTATTAATAATTACAACCTAGACTTGTGTGTGTGTGCGCGTGTGCGTGTTCTCTACATTTAGCTACAAGTCAACACAATGACTACAATATATCCATTTTTATCTTATCAGGTTCTGGAACAGCACCTGTAATAGACAAGCAATCTATACAAAGTTATGGAATATATTAGATAAACCATTGTGGTGTGCTTGGTGAGATCCCTGAAGATCTCCTTAAAATTCTTCAGTGAGGCAATCATGTATAGAATATGGATGTTATGCATAGATGCCTCGATTTCCCACAGCTAAGCAAGAAAAAAAAAAGAAGCTAAAAAGACACAGACTAAAACAAACATCATTAGCTACCCAGTTTCTTATATATCCACATAGGATTGTTCTACTGAAAATTCCAAGGTAATATTAATGTTGTAGTAATCCCTTTCTTGCTTATGGAGCATACTATTATATTACTGAATAGTTCTAGTAATTATAGTTGTATATGGTTTCTGTAAAATATAGTATTTATAACACATTTGGCTTTCAAAACAAGCTTATCCTATTACAGCTCAGTTGAAGAAGAGAGGTATATCTGACAAGGAAAGCTAATGCAGTTTGGCTTGACTTGAACATGTAGGAACTACCAGAGATAGGATTTAAGGCAAACATTGTGAGTTCAGATATCATGCCTTAAACAGATCCCAACTCTCCTACTCTATATTGCATGCCATAGATGGTCTAGCTAATTCTGACCTGCCACTATTATACCCATTCTATAAACCTCACTTTCTTCTTTGCTTTACATACTCTTATATCATGTTACTCTTATAATCATCTTACATTAACTTGTCTAATGTCAGTAAATCTATTAGAATATTCTTTGATATGCTTAACTATTAATGATGATTTAGCTTTTTCATAACATTAAAAAAAAAAAACTTGACGTTCTACAACTAAAAATACCCAAGAGAACAGAATACAATATGTAGAAATAAACTCTGACATCTGCAGCCAGCTGAGTTTTACAAAGATGCTGAGAGCATGGAGAAAGGAGTTTTTTAACGAAAAAAAAATAGTGTGTGTTGGGGGAAGGGGAATTGGGAGAATTCTAATTTCTAGAATGAAACTAGACTCTTGTCTCTCACCAGTTACCAAACATGTAGAGCAAATGGATAAAAAAAATTAATATAAGACCTAAAATTCTGTGACTACTAGAAAAGAAAACAAGGAGAGAATGTTGGAATGAGCAAATAATTCTTCTTGGACAAGTACCCAGATAATGCAGAAGCAGAGCATACAGGGGGAGCTTTGCCGTGGCAGAAGACACAGTCTACAGATAGAAATTCACTGGAAATGACACATCTTATATGGAGTTAATAGCCAGCAGTCCCCAGAACTGTCTAATGTTTTAATAATATTTTTTATTTTAAAAATATTTTTATTTTATAATTAATTTAATTTTACATATAAGCTACAGATTCCTCTGTCCTCCCTCCTCCCACCCCGCAGACTTCCTCTCCAATCCATTCCACATTCCCACCTCCTCCAGAGCAAGGTCTTCTCTGGGGAGTCAGCCTAGCCTGGTAGATTCAGTTGAGGCAGGTCCATTCCCCTCCTCCCTACATCAAGGCTGGGCAAAGTATCTCAGCATAGGTCCTAGGTTCCAAAAAAGCCAGCACATGCACCAAGGACAGGTCCCAATTCCACTGCCTGGGGGCCTCCTAAACAGTTCAGGCTAATCAATGGAACTGAACTGAAGACCCTGACATTAATCTGCACACCTATGAATATATGATTTTTGACAAAGAAGCCAAAACTATACAATGAAAAAAAGAAAGCATCTTCAACAAATGGTGCTGACATAACTGGATATCAACATGTAGAAGAATGAAAATAGATCCATATCTGTCACCATGCACAAACTTAAGTCCAAGTGGATTAAAGACCTCAACATAAATCCAGTTACTCTAAACCTGATAGAAAAAAAAAGTAGGAAGTAGTCTTGAACCCATTGGCACCAGAGATCACTTCCTAAATATAACACCAGTAGCACAGACACTGAGAGAAACAATTAATAAATGGGACCTCTTGAAACTGAGAAGCTTTTGTAGGGCAAAGGACACAGTCAACAAGACAAAGTGACAGCCTACAGAATGGGAAAAGATCTTCACCAACCCCACATCTGACAGAGGATTGATATCCAGAATATATAGAGAACTCAAGAAATTAGACTTCAAAATACCCAACAGTCCAATTAAAAAATTGGCTATAGAGCTAAACATAGAAATCTCAACAGAAGTTCAAATGGCTGAAAGACATTTAAGGAATTGCTCAACATCCCTAATCATCAGGGAAATGCAAATCAAAACAACTCTGAGATACCATCTTACACCTATCAGAATGGCTAAGATCAAAAACACTGAAGAGAGCTTATGTTGGAGAGGATGTTGAACAAGGGGAACACTCCTACACTGTTGGTGGGAACGCAAACTTGTAGAGCCACTTTGGAAATCAATATGGTGCTTTCTTAGAAAATTGGTAATCAATCTCCCCCAAGACCCAGCTATACCACTCTTGGGCATATACCCAAGGAATGCTCAATCATACCACAAGGACACGTGCTCAACTATGTTCACCATTATTTGTAGTAGCCAGAAACTGGAAACAACCTAGATGCCCTTCAACTGAAGAATGGATAAATAAAATGTGGCACATAAATGGAGTATTACTCAGAAGAGAAAAACAATGGTATCATGAGGTTTGCAGGCAAGTGGATAGAACTAGAAAATATCATCCTGAGTGAGGTAACCCAGACTCAGAAAGGCAAACATGGTATGTATTCACTCATAAGTGGATACTAGATGTAAAGCAAAGGATAACCAGACTGCAACTCACAACTCCAGGGAGGCTACCTAGTAAACAGGACCCTAAGAAAGACATAGGGATCACCCAATGAAAGAAATGGATGAGATCTACATGAGCAAACTGGGGGTGAGGAGGGGAATGGAGGGCAAGGGTCAGGGAAAAGAGAGCTTAGGGGAGCACGAGGTCCCAGCTAGATCAGGAACAGAGTGGGAGAACAAAGAAAGAGATACCATGATAAATGAAGACCCCCATGGGAATAGGAAGAAGCAGAATGCTAGAGACGTCCCCAGAAATCCACTAAGATACCTTCACTATAGACTACTGGCAATGGTCTAGAGGGTACCTGAGCTGACCTACGCTGCTGATTGGATGGCTGAACACCCTAACTGTCACGATAGAACTCTCATCCAGTGACTGATGGAAGCAGGTGCAGAGATCCACAGCCAAGTTCCAGGTGGAGCTCCAGGAGTCCAATTGCAGAGAAAGAGGAGGGATTAAATGAGCAAGAGATATTGAGATCATGATTGGAAAAAGCACAGGGACAAATAGCTAAACTAGTGGAAACACATGAACTGTGAACCAAAAGCTGAGGAGCCCCCATGGTACTGGACTAGGCCCTCGGGATAAGTGAACAGTTGATTAATAATATTTTTTATTTATTCCCATGATACCACATTGTTCTGGTTTTCATTCTGCTAGTCTGTCTGCTAACCTCCATTACAGACTCATCTTCCCCAGTGCAACAGTCAAATAATGCATTTGAATAAGTCCATCTTTACTTCTAAGTTTCCCCTTTCCTTTTTCCTAATGTAAGGGGCAGTCCTCATTGAAAAGAACACCATACTGGGAAAGTCACATGTTGTTTGAATTCATTGAGATGCATCCAGCTGGGTTTCCCCTTCCACCACTTCAGTCTCAAGCTTGTTTACCTAAGTGTCCTTTAAGGCCACTTGCCTGGTCATACCTTTGGTCTCCTAACACTGTAACGGGAAGAGAACAGCAAAATAACCCAAGAATAAAAACAGTGTGCCCTTGTGAACATTTAGGAGGTAACTCACTTCCATCAGAGGTGGGTAAAGGTGCCTTCTCAATTTTTGCTGGGCTTTTGCAAGACCTGAGTTTGATGATGTTATCTTTCTGCTTGTGTTCCAGCTTTGACTTGGATGTACTACCCCCAGTGAGGCTTCCAATAATTGTCACCGCCTACCTAAGACTGGCCCCTGCGGCGGGTCGAGACAGGAGCACTTAAGACCTGATACCTGGATGTGCCAGCTCTCTTGGTTCTTGGTGATCCTGGAAGATAGATGATAGACCGAGTGGAGTTCCCAAAGAACCCAGCTGGAATGCACCTTACCTCTCCTGGATTCTGTAACCAACTCCTTTACTAGCTGTAAGTTACCCTCCAAAATAAACCTCCTTTTTAACTACGTGGAGTTGCCTTGATAAATCCTCCAATGCATCACCCAAGGGACACTCTGCTCTACCTGGGACTCTCTCTATTAGATTCTCTCTCTCCAGCTGATCTTAAAAAGGCTTCCCAGTCAGTTCCTGTGGAATATATGAGTACCTGTTTTGATATTTCATTCTACCTCTAACCCCCTGTTGTCCTTCAGCTCATTCTTTAATGTCGTCTTGCTAGAGATTTGAGGAATCTCACACATTCAGAACTGAAAGTGTAGCTATCAAAGATTATTCTCTTGACCATACAAAATACCCACCATAAGATTTTCTTTTCTGGTATATTCAGGATAGACTTCTCTGAGCTCTTAAAAGCCTATGCAGTTGGGCTTATAAGTGTATATCCAAACAGGCATGATTTAAACTAAACAGTGATTTTCCAAGATACTCATGTTTTCTGTCAATGTGTAGAGCCTGATTTATTAATTTATGCCTTTCACATTTCCAGAAGTCATACTGAACATCTTTCTAGCATCTCTTTTCTCTTCTACCATTATCATAGTCCTAATAGCTGTGATTGTAATTCTCAACTATCATTTTTTTGTACACACAGAATACATATTTAAAAATGAAATACTTCTATTTTGTTTTATATTAAATGTAAAACATGTATTAAAATATGACTATATAAAATAATACAAAATCATCTCCACTCCACTTTCAGTTAAAGACCCTTCTAAGAGGTCTTAGAACAAAAAATAAGAAATTTAACCTGGACCAGAAGCCAGCTATGCCTTTCCTTTGCCTTCCTCTTGTGTGAAATCACACATTTTTCTTTCTTCCTCTTCCCCACCATCTGTTTGAACTTCATTTGCATGTTTTTCAGTTGCATCAGTCATCATTATCTATGTACCTGCATTTCTCTACCTCAGGCCTGTAGTGCACATGCTCTCTGAATAGATACCCTTTGTTCATTTTCTATTCTAACTAATTACTTTTTGTTTTTATGGTCTCACCTCATTGTTATTGTCTTAGAAAATCATTCTTCTCCAGTGCTTCCTGGGTCAAATGGTTACATAACATTAACTCATACTTAATGCATTTCTCAGTCTTGGTATAAATCAGAATTTGATAGGAAATTAAGCTCTTGTCAAAACAACTGTCTTTCTTACTGGACCATAAGCTTACCAGGGTGCCAGCCCCACTGCTCACCCTTCTCTGCCTCTAAACACTCCTGATATGGCTGACACTGGAAACCACTCAACATATACTGGGTGCAGTGCTTGAAAAGGTAGCACTAATGCTGACTATTGTTCAAAGAATATGAAGCTCTTCTGCTGTTTGATTTCATTTCCCTTCATTTTGTAGAAGTTAAGTGATTATTCCAGCCTCAGACTCAAAAACAATGTTTACTTGAACCTTAACTCTTGATTTTCTCAAGCATGTTTCCTTCTAAATTACACAACGCTGTATCAGTAATCCAAATGTTGATCCTGGCTCTTGAAAGTCACTCAGGCTTCCCCACTGCAGAATCTAATTTCCTTTCTGTGGCTCAGCCAGAATCCACTGAAAACTGCAAACAACAACCCCCCCCCCCCAAACTCTTAGAGCCGAGAAGCTGGTTTTGGGAGACTTACACTCTTGCTCTGTTTCCACACTGTGCTTGTTGACAACTGCTTGAATCTGTGTCTTCCTCTTCTCCATTTTATTATTGTGGTTTCTGGGGGATATTTAATGATTTTTCAAGCATTTCAGTCTTTTTCCTGTTGATTTGCTTCTTCTCCCCTGCCTAGCACACACAGCATGCAGATTCAGGCATCAGAGAGTCAGAGATACATCACAACCTCTTACCTGAGTGGTAACAGATGTTCACGGTAGAAACCAGCTTCACACCGCTGCATATAGAATAATTATCCCTCCAAAGGTGGACTCCCTACAGCAGGAGAATACTTCTGATTAGAGCTAAGTAAAAGGAGCTGAACAACACAGTTAAGGGACCGTGTCAAGATGTCAATATTCAAGCCATCTAGGTCAGATTGCTTATTTTATAGGTAAGGAAACTGAATTCTACAAAGTTCAGTCAATTTTCTGCTGTATGGAAAGTAATTATTACAGTGCCAATAATCTACTACTTTCTAAGCCTATTTACAGAGTAGTCACCTGCTGATAGGCTCCTATGACTCTGTCATACTCTCTAGTTGGATGCTACCTCTTCTCTGTATCAGCCCCCCTCCTTCCCTTTTTCCCTCCTTTCTTGCATCTTTGGACTAAAATCATAAGAAAAGAAATGTAAAGAATACACAAATATAAGAGGAACTTCTTTATACAGATTTCATAGATTACTTTAGAGGATGTATTGTTCCTATTCCCAATTGATCATGTGCAAAAAAGTGCTGTATGTATGGCTGACCATCAAATTATTTTATTGATTAGATTTTTTTCCTTTTCTTTAGATGTCTTTCAACTGATATTGGACGCTCAGTTCTCAGTATTGTAGCAAGACACCTAAGGATCTAAATTCTGTGGAAGGAAAAGGGAACAATATATTTATGATGGTTATAGAAAGTCATGGCATTTCTGTGGTCATCTCAAAAAATAGTAGTATGATTAAGTACACCAAATTCATAGATAATTCTGAAAAAGTATATTATTCTGGCCACTAGATATGAACCACTTATTTCTCTCCTCATCTTACATCTTTTTCTTGAACTAGTGAGGAGCTCTAGTATGAATTGCCCTCTATGATATCAGTATCTTATCATCATATTTCATGCTATCCAGTTGCTAAGATGCACCTTGCTTTCCATGACTAGATTCTCTTACAGAATATTTTGGTATGAATACTGGATACCTTCCTAAATATAGCAGATTTTTACCCCTTTCTTCTTTCCTTTCTGGTGAATTCCTATTCTGTGGGCACATTTAATTCATAGTCTTAACATTCTTATCAAAGTGGACCCTATATTGCAAGTTCTGAGTTAAGGTGTTTGTCTTGGCACACATTTTCTATTCATTTTGATTCAGTTGTTTTGACTATTCTTTGCTGAGTTGAGGGTCTGTAATGCAAGAAATTCAGAGTCTATTTAATGAGCAAAGGAATTTATTAGGGGTTAACTCACTACAGCACAGAAGATGTACTGTAGGGTTAGGAAAAACTGAGCTATGTCCCACACTGATCTGCTTGGTCCAAGATCTCAGCATCCAAACCATGAAGGAGCAAAGAGAGTGCCACATTTGTGCATCTCAGGTCCTAAGGGTCCTGAGCGGCCACACCTCAGAGGAATGTACTTCAAGGTCATAGGCAGGTGTAGCAGTTACCTGCTGCCTTACTAGGGGCGATGCTTCAAGGTCATAGCTGGAAAAGCTACCCACTACAAGTCTGTTTACCTTCTATGGGATTGATTCTAGCTCTAATCTTGCCTCCTGTCAGTGAAAGATCATGGCTTAATTTCAGTTACTGATTCAGACAGCACAGAAACCTGTAATTATAGAGATGTGAATTGGTAATTTAAGACTTTCAAGGTAACCAATATTGGCAGTGATATTGAATACCTGAGCATTTTGAAATATTTTTCGGTTGTTCTCTATAAAGTGTTAATATTGACAAAGATCAGAGACTTCAAAATTGTATTTAAAAAGTCTATACAGGAAAAAAAGGATACCATGAAACCTTCCCTTGAATAGCTCTCAAACAAAGGAATGTCTTTATTGGATACATTGTTTCACTTTCAAAACATAAGTGATGCTAAAGGGCTTACCTTGGCTCCAAGAAAACCTGGAATCTGAGAGTTGGGCTAAGCATTTCATTGACACTACTTATAGAACAACTTTGGTGGTAGCCTAAGAATCTGAAGCTAGCAGGTATAAATTGCAGGTGGATATTATTTATGGTAAAAATAACTCAGAATTTGGTAGAACTCTGAAATATCAAGACAGGGAGTTTTACAAGTGTGGTCATCCCTCAATACTCCGAGGGGGTCAGTTCTAAGATGTTCTGTAAAAACCAAAATCCAAAGATGCCAAAACTCACTTATAAGTGCATATTAGTTGTTACATAAATGATAATCATGCTACAATTCACAGACTCAGAGAGGCTAAGTAACAAGGAGGGCTTTAGGGAGAATGCTTGGATTTCCCTGGGAAGGAGAAATAGAATAGATTTTGTGTGTGGACTGGGGACAGAAGAGTGGGTATGGGAAGGATCAGAAAGAATCAGGTAGGGGTGAGGGAGAGACTACAGGGAGATAACTGAAACTAAAGGACATGTTTGGGGGTGATGTGACAACCTAGTAAAGCAGACACTTCTTAGAATCTATAAGGGTGACCCTATCAAGGACTCTTAGTAATGGAGAATACAGAGCCTGAACTGTCCATCTTCTATAACCAAACAAGGTTTCCAGTGGTGGAACTCAGACACCAACCCAGCCATAAAGCCTTTGACCTACAATCTATCCTGTCTGCAAGATGTGCTGGGACAATTGTGGCATAGAACTTGAGGGAGTGGCCAACCAATAACTGCTCTAATTTGAGGCCC
This sequence comes from Peromyscus leucopus, assembly GCF_004664715.2. NCBI lineage: Eukaryota > Metazoa > Chordata > Mammalia > Rodentia > Cricetidae > Peromyscus > Peromyscus leucopus. Next base: position 76,127,201 of record NC_051086.1, read on the forward strand.
TCATCATAAGAGGAAGTCCCTGCCCAACACTGTCTGGACAGACCAGACACTTAGGTTAGAATCAAACATGGCAGGCAGAAAAAAAAAATATTGATTTCTAATGATGTTCTGCTTTATTCAGAGATTGGTGCCTAGCCCAGTTGTTATTAGAGAAGCTTCCTCCAGAAGTTGATAGGAGTGAATGCAGAGACCCACAGCCAAACATTAGGTGAAAAGAGAGAGCCAAGTTTGAAGGTCTCCATTGGGTCCCTTCCCTTGAAGCTCAGGAAACCCCATGGAAGAGGGAAAAAAGGAAGTATGGGAGCCAGAGTGTTCAAGGACACTGGGAGAACATGGACCATGTGTAGGGAAAAGGAGTTGGCTAAAGAAACTCAGTGAGATCAGAGCCATCTCTGCCCCTGGCCAACTGACCTGTGAAACCAACCAATCACAGAGCAGGAAAGTACCACCCTGGCCCTGGAGCTCAGAACCAGGGAAAGAAACACAGACTGGGTTTGGGACCTGAGCCAGAGAAAGGATCACTTTATCCCCAAACCAAGAACCAAGGAAACATAACCTAACTCTGAAACCAGTACCAACGAAACCCTTTTGGTCCCTAGAATCAGAGTCATTGAAAGAAATGGGCCCTGGCCTTAGAATTAGTGTCAAAAAGCTAAGAAAGGCAAGTGAACAAAACACAGTTTGGCTCTCAGACAAGGGCCATCTCTGCCTCTGGCCAACTGACCAGTGAAACCAACCAATGACAGACCAGGAAAGTAGCACCCTGACCTTGGGAAAAGAAACACAGCCTGGGTCTGGCACCTGAGTCAGGGAAATGAACATTTTATCCCCAAATCCAGAACCAAGGAAACATGCTCTAACTCTGGGTCGTTGAAAGAAATGTGCCCTGGCCTTAGAATTAGTGTCAAAAAGCCAAGAAAGGTCAGTAAAAGAAACATAGTTTGGCTCTGAAATCAGGGCCATCTTTGCCCCTAGCCCACAAAACTGACCAATCCCTGGGCAGAAAAACACTAACCAATCCCTAGTTGACTCTGCCCCCAAGAGATCCTATATAAACCAGCCTGCCTTGTCAGTTGTGGGCTGCTTTTTCCACTCTGGTGGAGGCAGCCACTCTCCTGAGGTCGTCCTTCCCAAATAAATCTTTCTCAAAAGAGTTTTGGGTGTGAAGATCTTTATTCCTTAGCATAGAGAAGAACCTTGTTGAGACGTCCCATTGTGGAAAGAACAAGGGGGAGCTGAAAAAGTAACACTTTTCTCCAGAACTGGAGGAGATTGCTACACTTCTGCAGGGGTTTCCCCTTTTTCAGAGTGAAGCAAAAGAATCAACACCTTAGGCCAGAGAAGAAGCAGAGCTCTGCTAGGAAGCCCCCTTAAGTGGGTGCTGAGCAAAGCTTAGCTGTAGCAGCTCTCTAGGAGAGGAGCAGGATTGTTATATTCTTCAGGGGACAATCCCAGACCACACCAGGTGTAGCCTGAATCCTGAACAGTCAGGATACTCTTCCCTGCTGAGCTGTCTTAGCAGTTCCGGGTCTGACTTTCCTGAGCGATCAGAATACCTTCCCTTCCGGGACTGAGCTGTCTCATCGCAGCTTCAGTCATCAGGGTTTCCTAAACAGCTCCAGGTACCTGGAATACCTTGCCCTCCAGGGCTGAGCTGTCTAATCACAGTTCCAGCCCTCAGAGCTATCTTAGCAGCTCAAGGTGTTGCCTGACTTCCCAAGTAGTCAGGACACCTTTCCCCCAGAGTTTCAAACTTACACCATGGACCAAGCAGGGCTCTTGGGGGTTACCAGAGACTGAAGTGGCAATCCCAGAGCCTGCATGGATCTGTGCTAGGTAGGTTCTCTGAAAATATGTTATGGTTGTTGGCTTTTGAGAGGACTCCTGACAGAGTAGGGATGTTGTGGACTCTTTTGCATGCTCTTAGGACCCTTTTCCTCCTACTGTGCTCTCTCACCCAGCCTTTTGTGGGTTTGTGCCTAGTCTTACTGTGCCTTGTTGTGTCTTGTTCAGTTAATGTCCCTGAGAGGTCTGATCTTTTCTGTGGGGAAATAGGAGTAGAATGGATCTCCTGGAGAAGGGAGGTGGAGAAACTGGGAGGAGTAGAGGGTGGAGAAGCTTCAGTTAGCATGTATTGTATGAGAGAAGAATAAATAAAGAAATAAAAACAAAGATGTCAAAATTCTTCACATAAAATTCTACAATATTTACATGTAAGATATATACATCATTGCATGTACTTTAATTTCTGGATTACTTATAATAGCCAGTGTATTAGACAATGTACACAAGTAGCTATAATGTTCTATTTCTTAGGAAAATAAGGACAAGAAAAAAAATCATTGAGGCTTGAGATGATGACTCAGTGGGTAAAAGTATTTTCATTGTTAGCATGAGGACCTGAGTTCAAATTCCTGAATCTCACTGTTAAAAAAAAAAATAGAAAAATCAAGAGATGGAAGAGAGGATCTCTGGCATTGAAGATACAGTAGAAGAAATAGATTCATCAGTCAAAGAAAACTCTAAAGCCAACAAAGTCATGACCCAAAATGTCCAAGAAATTTGGGACACCATGAAAAGACCAAACCTAAGAATAATAGGGATAGAGGAAGGAGAAGAATACCAACTCAAAGGCACAGAAAATATATTCAACAAGATCATAGAAGAAAACTTTCCCAACTTAAAAAAGGAAATACCTATGAAGATACAATAAGCCTATAGAACAACACCAAACAGACTAGATCCCCCAAAAAGTCCCCTTGCCACATAATAATTAAACAACTAAACATACAGAATAAAGAAAGAATATTAAGAGCAGCAAAGGAAAAAGGCCAAGTGACTTATAAAGACAAACGCATCAGAATAATGCCCGATTTCTCAATGGAGACTTTGAAAGTCAGAAGGACCTGGATAGATGTAATGCAGACACTAAGAGACCATGGATGCCAGCCTAGACTAATATACCCAGAAAAACTTTCAATCATCATAGACAGAGTAAACAAGACATTCCAAGACAAAACCAGTTTTAAACAATACCTATCCACAAACCCAGCCCTACAGAAAGCACTAGAAGGAAAATTCCAACCTAAAGAAGTCAGATACACCCTCGAAAACACAGGCAATAAAAAATGCCACAGCAGTAAACCCCAAAGAAGAGAAGTAGACACACACTACCACCAAAAACTAACAGGAATGAACAATCACTGGTCATTAATATCCCTTAATATCAATGGAATTAATTCACCTATAAAAAGACACAGGCTTACAGAATGGATACGAAAGCAGGACCCATCTTTCTGCTACAAACAAGAAACACACCTCAAATTCAAAGATAGACACTACCTAAGAATAAAAGGCTGGGAAAAGACTTTCCAATCAAATGGTCTTAAGAAGCAAGCAGGTGTAGCCATCCTAATATCGAGCAAAATAGACTTCAAACTAAAATCAATCAAAAGAGATCAAGAAGGGCATTACATCCTCATCACAGGAAAGATCCACCAAGATGAAGTTTCAGTTCTGAACACTTATGCCCGAAACACAAGGGCACCCACATATGTAAAAGAAACATCACTAAAGCTTAAACCACATATGAAACCCCACATATTAATAGTGGGAGACTTCAACATCCCACTTTCACCACTGGACAGATCTCCCAAATCGAAACTTAACAGAGAAATAAAGGACTTAACTGATGTTATGACTCAAATGGACTTAATCGTTATATTCAGAACATTCCATCCTAGCACAAAGCATATACCTTCTTCTCAGCACCCCATGGAATCTTCTCTAAAATTGACCACATACTTGGCCACAAAGCAAATCTCAACAGATACAAAACAATTGGAATAACCTCCTGTGTTCTATCAGACCACCATGGTTTAAAGTTAGATTTCATCAACAACAAAAACTACAGAAAACCTACAATCTCATGGAAACTGAATAATGTTCATCTGAATCACCAATGGGTTAAGGAAGAAATATAGAAAGAAATTAAAGACTTCCTAGAGATCAATGAAAATGGATATACCACATACCCAAAATTAGGGGACACTATGAAAGCAGTGCTAAGAGGGAAATTCATAGCATTAAACGCCCACATAAAGAAGTTGGAGAAATCTCACACTAGTGACTTAACAGCACACCTGAAAGCTCTAGAACAAGAAGAAGCAAAATCTCCCAGGAAGAATAGACACCAGGAAATTATCAAATTGAGAGCTGAAATCAATAAGATAGAAACAAAGAGAACAATACAAAAAATTAATAATAAAAAAACCCAAAACTTAAGACTCCCAGTGCTGAAGAAATGAGGTGACAGAGGCAGGAAGACTGCTAAGTTAGAGTTTACTAGTTGCCAACCTAAGGCCAAGTTCAGTGAAGACACTGTCTCAAAGAAATAAGGTGAAGAGTGATAGACCAGGACTTCCTTAAGTTCTCCTCTTTTGCAGAGGTGCTCCCACATAGATTGCATACAACACACACACACACACACACACACACACACACACACACACACACACTTAAAAGAGAGAAAACAAAATCTTTTAAAGTTCACTACAAATGCTGTTTTCCATGAATTTTATCATGTTTAGTTGAATCTGCAGATACAGAATGCAGTGATGTGAGGACAAAAGAGCTTTTCTGTTGACTTCTTTAGAGTAGCTTGAAATTCAAATTTTCAGGTAGCAGTCATGTTAGATCCTCCTTGATACAAACCTCTCTGGTAATTACAGCTATAAGCACTATATGCCAGATACTCTGTTTACATTGTTTACAACAGCTTGGTGTGGCAGATATTAATGACTCCAATTCATAAATGGGAGAAAGCAGATGGACTGATTAGGAACTCTTCAGAGAACTGCACCTAGGACTGTGCAGATAATTAAAAAAACCAACCTGTATTTGGCCCAAGAACTTCTTGGCTGCAGGTCTGCAGTCTTTTTTTTTAACATACCTTGCTGTCTCTTACTGCATCTAAAGGGCCATGCTCTTATAAGATGTTTCTGATTTTAACTTAGGTGATTATTTAATCAGCCAGTCATTGTAGATAGTATATTATACACAGTGCTTTGTTTCAAAATAGGCTACCACTTATATGTTGATTTGTGGAACAACGAATTCACCAGAGTTGGGTTGCAAGTGCAGCAACAGTTGTAATCACTGATATAATAGTGAGGACTGATGCAATTTTAAAATCAGGAAAGTCAGTGAGGCTATATCAATTTGAACAATGTGTTTTTATTGGATGGAAAAGAAAAGGGAAAAAAAGGAAGAACTAGCTCCCAAAGACTTCTTACAAAGTGCTTTGAGCTTCCAGATGTACTCCAAAGGATTGAGAAAATTTCTGTCTTTGGGAGTCAAGGAGTGTGATTGGTTAGCTTTGAGCCATCTTACTTCTAAAGTATTTGTACCTGCACCCTTCATGTTCCTCTTTCCAGTAGCTAGATTTTCCTCTTTTGGTTTCCAAGTTAAGAAAACAAAGCATTAACAACTGCTGTTATCGTATAGTAGCTCAATAGAGAGATATGTCCACATAAGTCAAAGCCCCAACACTATAAACAAAATCTCAGAGAAGAGTGTTGTAGGTCTATTATGTTAAAAAATATTCAAGTGAGGTCATTTGGGATTAAGGAGATGACTCCTACACTCACTGAAGTATAATCTTTTAAAAGATTAAAGAAGAAAAATCTAGAAGGTTCAAGGTAGAGACGGAAGCTTTGCTGCCAGGGACTAAGTCATCTGCTCTTCCCCGAAGCAGAAACTCGGAAGGAAGGATTCTCTCCTACAGTATGTAGGATGGGTCTATGGCAGTTCGGTTGCAGACATCTGGTTTCCACAGCTGAGTGAAGATGAATTTGAGGTTTTAAAATTTCCTCAGCTTGTAGTGGTTTGTATAGAAACCTTGTAAGAAGAATCTTGCTCTCTCTTCACCATTGTAAATTGCATGCAAGATCATGTCATGGGACAATAAACAAAACTATGCTTTACTATTTCTTATGTAGGTTCCCAGACTTACAAAGAAATTGGCAAATGAGGGCACAAATACATTTGTAGAAGGAGCAAAGTGGCCGTGATTAATCTTGGTGGTCAACGTTATTTGATCTGGGATCAATCAAGATGTACTTTTTTGGGTGCATCTGAAAGGGTACTTCTTAGATTAATTGAATTAAGGAGCAAAATATTCTGCAAGAATGGGGGACACCTTCCAATGGTAGCTCATATTTAAGGAGGTTAAGGGAAAATAATTTTTTTGTGTGTCTGCCTTTGTGCCCGTGAGTGCACAGCTGTAGCTAGTTTTCCTGCCTGGCCCACAGTTAGGACAAATCTCTCTCACCTGCCAGTCCCACAGCCGCTCAGACCCAACCAAGTAAACACAGAGACTTATATTGCTTACAAACTGTATGGCCGTGGCAGGCTAACTGTTCTTATATCTTAAATTAACCCATTTCTATAAATCTACACCTTGCCACATGGCTTGTGGCTTACCGGCATCTTCACATGCAGCTTGTCATAATGGCAGCTGGCAGTGTCTCTGACTCAGCCTTCCATTTCTCAGAATTCTTCTCCTCCTTGTCCTGCCTATATTTCCTCCTGCCTGACTACTGGCCAATCAGTGTTTTATTTACTAACCAATCTGAGCAACACATTTGCCATACAAAACATCCCACAGCACACAGCTGCTATCCTTCACTGCAATGGGAACCCAATTTGTCTACCTTCTAAGTGGACTGAAGACCAGGAACTCTACAGGAAACTGTCCAGACCTTCAGAGGCTGATTGGGATGGCTAATTCATACTGTTTTGTGAAGTTAGCAGCAGCTAGTTAACAACACAGTTTTCAGTCTCTCTGGTGTGTAGACCCTTATTATTGGACTACCCATGACATATTGTGAAAGCTAGATGCTTCAGTATCTTTTCCTGGTGCTGTGATAAAATAACACTAAAAAGCAATTTAAGATAGTGGATCAGAGAATCATCCCTGGAGAAGACTGATTCTTCTTCTCTCAGTAGCCATTAATTGCTCGTAGTGCTTCATCTAGATGTATAGCCTTATTATATTTATCCCATCCATTATGGCATGCCAGCTCATGGTATAATCCTTGTGCTGGTCATGTTTAGGTAACCACGTTGTTGAGATTTCATGGATGTAGCATCTCTTTCATATATAGAAGACACTATCTCAGAGTAGAAGGCCTGGTCCTCTGGTTCTTATATTCTTTCTGTCCCGGCTTCTAAGATGTTCCCTGAGCTTTCAGTGTAGGGGTTGTGTTGAAGATGTTGGGGTTGAACAATCCACAGTCAATTGTTCTCTGAATTTTGATCAGTTATGGATTTCTGTAGTGTTTTTTTTTCTGCTGCAAAAAAAGGTGATCAGCCCTAAACACATACCAGTAACACTAAATGGATTCAGCAGAATATACATGTGTGTGTGTGTGTGTGTGTGTGTGTGTGTGTGTGTGTATGTGTGTGTGTGTGTGTGTAATAATAACAGTTGAAGAAGTGGTCATGAATTTGAGAGGGAATGGGGGAACATGAGGGATTTGGAGGGGGTAGAGAGTGATGAAAATGATGGAAATATAGTACTCATGTAGGGCATTTTCAAAAACAAATAAAAATAATCTAAAAGGAAAAGGCTTTATTTTGTTTCACAGTTCAGACAAATCATAGCAAGGAAGTTAAGGCACAAAAATCTTGAAGCAGTCAGTCATATTGCATCCACAGTCCAAAACAGAGAGTAATACATGCCAGTACACCACACTTGATCCATTTTACACAGTGTAGGATCCCTCAGATAGGGCATGGTCCTATCCATAATTAAGACTGATCTTCCCACAACAATGAACATAAACATGATAATCCCTACAGTCATGCCCGAGGTCCTTGACCAAGGTAATTTTAGATTCCATCGACTAATAACACCAACCATTATATCAATCATCAATCCTCTTTGTAATATATTTTTATTCTCTTAGCCATGTTCTTCTAGAGAGCCCTCATAGAGTAAGGCTGTGTGGTTATTGTTCCCTGCTTTCTGGCTTTACAAATTATACCACAATTGTGTATAAGATTGATGCCAGTGTTCCTGGGGATGAGAGTAGTCACTTATTTGTATTTTTTAGGGGTTAGGCCTCCTTGCCATATTACACAATTGATACTCAAATCACCAAGCCTTATAAGTCTGGACTTAATATTTTAATCCACAAGGATTCAGATACAATCTGTGAGTCAAACTCTATGAATAGATGTTCCTAGCTTCAGATAAAGTACAATGAAGGATTTGGGGTAAAGTTATCAAAACCATATTATTGAAAACAGGACAATCAGTTCGGAGAGTACCCTTGGGACTAGATTTTATAGTTTGGTTTCTGATTTGCATTGTTGGTGCTTAGTAGATTCCCACTCACTCTTTTCTGCTACACCTCTTTCTACCTAGATCTCGAGTATAAGTAGAAATGGAGCATTTGTTTTAATTTAATACTTAGGTAGATATCTAATCATTTGAGAATGATGATACTTTTAATGTGTTGCCCCTTATCATCCACTATCAATCCATTTTAGATAGAGTCAGTGTTATTAATTTTCAAAATATGACACAAATTTATATATTTATTACAAAATAAACAAAAAACATATCTTGTGCAATATTTTGTCCTATTTCTTAGTAGACACTGCAGCAACATAACAAAATGTTTTCCTGTTTAGAAATCTATGCAAGGGACAATAAACGCTGGCTGTTCTTTCTCTTATATGCATCCTGCATTCATATCCCTAAACAAACCACCCTCCAAATGGCTTGTTTGAATAAGGGCTATAATTCTTAATGATGGTAAGAGGGTTTTTAATAGCTGGAGGCCTTAAATGAGGGGAGTTTTGGTAAAGGACTTGGAAGACAGAGTTTAACCTACACACAAGAAAATACATGGAATGGAAAAAACTACTGGAAGTGCAAACATCTGATGCATGGAATCAAAGGAATGTCACCCTTTCTTGTCAGCTTCTTAAATAAAAGCACTTTTCATGAAATAATTTGCAGGCTGCCATTCTTAGGTTCACATTTGTTTTATTTCTGTTGAATGTCTGCAATTTCCCAGGCGTTGTTAGGTGATGTACAAGCTTTATCTTATTATGTGCTGGAAAATATCAATGTAAAGGAAGGAATTTTTATTCCAGAGTAGTACATGGAGGAACTTAGGTTTACAGTAATTAAATTACCTATCCTAAATTGCACCATAAATGAATCATGAACCTAGGGTTTTAGCTCTCATCTTGAGTCTCAAATTTATCATTTACTTCACCTTTCTTTTTGTTTAAAAATTTGAATTCGTCATGAATTTCTTAATATGCCTTACAGGCCATGTATATAAATGCAGCTATTCTCAATGGGCTTTATTTCATAGCAGCATTTACTGTCACAGTAACTGCCGCAAATGAGTTCTTCTGAGTAAGTTATAGTAGCAGGTCATTATGTACTAGAGGATTTAACTTTATAAAAAACAAAATTGCCCTTCAAACTGCAAGCACTTAATTTTTAATGTGCTAATTTTAATTAAGTTTAATTAATGTTGCTGATCTTGGTAAACTTATAGAACTTCAAATGACACCCCCAGAAGCTCAGCAACATCTTTCTTACTTGTCAAGATCAGCCTTCTGGCTCCATCCCAACTCATGCTTCAGCAGAAATTGCTTACTCTTTGCTCTTTCTGAAGCCATGCTATCATTTATCCATTTGTTATATGAAATCCAATTTGTAATTGAATCTTCATCCAATATTTTATCAGAGAGAGATGAGCTAGGAGACCATTCATTATCTCAAATAGCGCAACTGAGTTCTGCTACCCTCGCTGAGTTAATAGCTAGGCTGTATCTTCAAGGTTTGCTCCCACTCAGTGCTTAGCATTCTTTCAGTCACAGCAGCTGCATGGAGGATGAAGGTTCTTCCTCTACTTCTACCTGTGTGAATCAGTGTTAAGAGAAAAAAAGGGCTGGAAGCTTAGCTTCTACTCCTAGAGCTTTTCAATATTTTGTTTCTTGATTCTGCAGGAAAAATACAGAATACATATCAACAGATGTCCTTTAAAATCCTAACTGGGAGGTAGAGCGTGGACTCTGATAGATCATATTTAAGAGAGCTGGAAGACTCTAGAAGCTGTCAGAGGCTACATTCTTCTTACATCTGTATTCTTCTTACATCCTTCACTAAAACACATTAGATATAAATCAACCCTGCCTTGTGATTGTTCTTTTACAACAGCTGTCAAGTTGGCCTCTCTTTAACCCTTGCTCTCCTTCCATGTGTTCCTAACAGAAAAGCCATTGGCATCATTTTAAAACACAAGTCAAGATATGTCCTTTGGTCTCCAGCCTCTTAATCATACTCTATTTTCAATTAAAAGCCACAGTCTTTGCATTTTTTTATAAACATAATGGTCATAGCGCAGTAACTTTTTGTATCACCAGGTAAACACTTTCTTATTATGAAAAGCAAAATAAATCTGTATTAGGAAAAGACTAATTCTCATAACAAAAACAAAACACCTGGAATGATACATAAAGGATGGAAAAATGTACACATTTTTATTACAACCAACTCACCAAACAAGGACTAAATATCCATAAATAATAGTATGTTAAGTAAGTTGATAATTAAAGTCCTGGAATAGTCCCCATAGAGTAAAAATCTATACAGACACACAACATACATGTGAGGCTTAGCAAGTCAATCTGAGATATATGATAGCAGAAATACAGATTGTCAATGGAATGTAGAGCAGGATCTAAGAAGGAATTGACATGTATAGCTCTCAACACTGAGCAAGATTCAGATCATAGTGAGGGAGAGGGTTGCTATTAAAGAAAGACACTGAAGAGGAAAGAGAATGCAAAAGGATTTACACAAAAGAAAAAGCATGTTTCAAATACACTACATGAACCATGAGTATTCAGAATGACGGACGGATTCTGTGCTTTATTGGAAGTGGAAGGCTGGTGAAGGTGTGTAGAGCATAGGCAGAAACAATTGACATAAAATTAGAAATGGCAAAGGGCTGTTGATATAGGATCTTGAATGTCAAGCTGAGAAATTTGTGGGCTTTTCTTTATTCCAAGGAGAGTCATTACAACTATTGAGGGAGTGTTTTATTTGATTCACAGCTTTGGTTTAATTAAACCCATTATCATTTATTAAATATCCAATCTGTCTGCATTACTGTCCTAGATAGTTTGATATCCATAAAAATCATTTAAGCTTTGGACAAAAGTACTAATTTCAGGTCCCAGGTCCAGTTCCATTCTTATAGGTCTGGATGGTCCTAATGTATCCACATTTAACAACTCTGATGGAGTCTAGGCAATAATTGAGGACTAAGTTTGGTACCATTCTGATATGCAGGATACAATGTAGCAGATGTTAACTCTGGGTTGTCTACTAGCTTGTCTTTCATACCGGAAGTCAAGAATTTCTTTCTCAAGTGGCTATTGGGGTAGACAACTAAGAAGCACCTCATTTAGGAGGGGATGAAAAAAATTTATCTTTATACCATTCCTAAAGCTAAAGATTGTCCTTGAATTCCCAGACTCTCTCTCTCTCTCTCTCTCTCTCTCTCTCTCTCTCTCTCTCTCTCTCTCTCTCTCTCTCTCTCTCCCTCCCCCTCCCTTCCTCCCCCTCCCCCCCCTCTCTCTCCCTCTCCCTCTCTGTTGTTGTAAAATAAACAGTGATTTATAAGATTGGCTTATACAGTTGGGGCTGGATAGCGTAGTAATATCTGTTTTCACACTGCAAAGGCTGAGAACCCAGTAACTGCTCAGTTCAGTTGCTTAGCAATCCCAACACAGTGCTGGAGACCTGGAAAACTCCTGGATAGATGCATGTCTTCAGTCTTCAGTTCACCTTTGAATACCAAAGAAATTGGAATTTGATGTCAACAGAGAATGGCTGCAGCAGCGCTAGGGATACTCTCTCAGGAAGTGCATGAAGTAGCCAGAACACTGCTTTCCCCGATAATCTATGCTGATTTTCATCCTTCCTCGGAAATGCCTTCACAAACATACCTTGAGACATGTCTTCTTGGTGATTCTAAATATCTTCAGGTTGGCAACTAATACAAACCATCAAAGAGGATATTGAATGCAAGAAATTGCATTGCCTAGACCATGGGAATGAATGTGAAAATGGAGATAAGGCAATGAATTTGAAAGCCTGTAGGAATTAGGGATTGCATGTGTGTGAGGACGAGTCCAGGGAGACTGTAGCATAGAGGATGAAGATTTTGGCAGTGGGAGAGTGCTATCAAATTGAGGCAGGCAAGCATAGGGAATGGCTTATAACAGAACTATACCTAGTTTGGGTTATACACCCTGCGCCTTCTTGTGATAACACACCTGGCAGCCTAACTCCTTTATCTTCATGCAGTAGTCACATATACCCTCTTCATACAATGCCCCTAGCAGTATCAGAACCCCTTGAGACCTACCTATCTGCATTGGGATAATTCTATCTCTATCTCTAAAAAATAGTGTATATATGTATACATATACATATGTATACAAATATGTATATATGTATACAAATATACATGCATATATATATATATATATATATATATTTACAACTAACACCAAATTGTGACAGGTTTTATTCAAATATATGCCCAATATATTCCATTACAAAGAATAAAAAGGCCCAGTTTGGTCTGAACTGACTTTGGATGAATACAAACACTATGGAAAACTTTCCCTAAGTAAACTTTCAGAGAGAATCTTTAATTTACATTCTTATGTCTATGCACAAATAACAATGCATACAATTAACATTAACTACATTATGGGAAGGAACCAGCACAGTAGGAAAATTAATATATGATCTAATATATCAGTCAAAATAGAGAACCACCCAAGGTATGCCTCTTAGTAACCAGTTTTTCCATTTTGTAGACTCCATAAAAAAGAGGCTCCAGGCTGTAACCTGGTACCCTTGAGAACACTGACCCATGTGGCTAACCATCAATCTTGATAGTGTATCCCTCTGTAATATGTGCTATCATTTCTCTTCAAATAAAATTACCTTTCTACCTTTGGCAAAAAGCTTTCCTATTTTACAAATATAAAAACAATTTCAAATATGTATGTGTGTGTGTTTTGGTTTGTGACAATAATTAATTAAAAGTTGCCATGAATTTAAAAGATTTTGGAGGGAAGAAATGGAAGGGGGAAATAATAATGAAAAAATATTTCAAAGCTATGTGATATTAACACAAATATTTTCTTGATATACATACATTATATTATTTTCTAGAATTTCTCAACTCAACTGTACCGAAATTTTTGTTTTTTACATTTATATTTGGATGTTTTTATCTTTTTATAAAATATTATAACTTATAAGTAATAGTACATTGAATTTTTCTCAGATTTATTTGTCTATAAAGTAGAATATAATGTTATGATTTAAGTTTTATTCTCATAACATAGTAATTTCTTCAATAACTTGTCAAATATAACATAATGTCTTAATCTGTGTTTTCCTTAATCGTACATTCTATAGGGAGTTTCATTGAAATTAGCTGAAACTGTGAACTGTATGAATGTATAATGCATTATTTTAAAAAAAATTAGTGCTCTCTAATAGTCCAAAAAGAATAAAAGAACAGTAAATTCAGCATTGATATGTTCCTTCCTTCAAGTTATCAGCTCTGATGTGGGCTGATCCTAGTCTCCAGGGATGTCCATTCATCTCAAGGAGAGAAAGGAGGCCAGTGTCTCAGGGGAGACAGGGCTTTTCATGCTGTGTTTGTCTGAATGTTTTCTTAGTTCTGAGAAATACATCCCAAAGTGGCTGTGTACTTGGTGAAAATTCAAGATGTTTCTTCCCACATGTGTTTCTTCAGAATCTGATTTAGTCTTACGTTCTAGATAAGGCTTCATTCAGCCTTTATTGTTGCTATGACCAAAGCTTGACTGTACAGTTGGTAACTGTATGCATTTTTTTAATCATAATGTACAGAAAAATGATAGATTGAGTTGAAAGAGTATGTCAGCACTTGGAAGGTACATTTATGCCAATAACCAGTGAATATGATATACGTTAACTAGATAAAAGAAAGAGAAAGGGGTGGTAGAAAAGTATAGAGATCAATGAAATACATAGTAGAGCCTTAAGAAACACTAAGATGATATAATAGGAAGGATAATCATATGTTGTAAAATGCAAAATAGTGAATAAAAAGAAAATAAAGTTAAATCAAAAGTGAGCCAAACATGAGAAAAGGCCCAATCATATCCTAAATATGTGATTGATGATAGCCATTAGCAAATCACTCTTTCTTTTTCCCCCTTTTTATTTATTCTTCTCTTATACAGTACATCCTGATCATGGACTCCCCTCCCTCCACACCTCCTAGCTCCCTCCACCAACCTCTCCTCTCCCCCAGATCCACTCCTCTGTTTCCATTCAGAAAAGAGCAGGCCTCCCATGGATATCAAACAAGCACACATGACAGGATGCAACAAGAACAGACACAAAGCCTCATATCAAGGTTGGATGAAGCAACTCAGTAGCAGGAAAAGGGTCCTTAGAGTGGGCAAAAGAGACCTTTCCTACAGTTAGGAGTCCCACAAACTTTCCAGGGTAAACAACTGCAGCATGTATACAGAAGACCCAGCATGGACTCATAGAGGCTCCGTGGTGGTCCCTTCAGTTTCTATAAACCCCTGCAAGCCCTACTTAGTTGATTCTGTGGGCTGTGTTCTCTTGGTGTCCTTGAACCGTCTGGCTCCTACAATCCTTCTTTCCCTCTTCCATATGGTTCCCCAAGCCCTGCCTAATATTTGAGTGTCAGTCTCTGTATCTGTTCCCATTAGCTGCCAGAAGAAGCCTCTCTGATGATGATTGGGCTAGGCTCTAATTTAAGAATATAGCATAATTTTTTAGGAATCATTTCATTAACTTTTTCATTGCTGTTGTCATTGTTTTCTGGTCAGTTGTTTTTTTTTTTTTTTTTTTTTTTTTTTTGGCTCTACCCTAGGTCTCTGACTGATGCAGCTTCCAGTTCCTGGTCATCCAGGCAGTGTCAGGCATGGGCTCCCACGTATGGCTTGGCCTTTAAGTTAAGTCATTGGTTGGCTGTTGTGTGATATTTTGTTTGTGTTCTGACAAGTAAAGTTTGCTTGAAGTCAGAGGGTAGAGCTCTGGAGGTCTGTACAGAGAGGAAACAGGAAGCAATAAGCCAGGGCAGAGATAGAACCTCTGCTTTTTTTTTCCGACTAAAGGAACAGAAGAGGAAGGAAGCAACTGTGACTGCTCTCCTGCTTCTCTGATATTTCAGGTTTTTAACCCAATACCTGACTCCTGATTTTTATTGATAAGATTAACTAGCTGAATGCTTCAGTTGTCCGCTTTCAAAAGCTCTGAGCCACTATTGCCCAAGCACATCTTTCAGGCAAGATAAGTAAGTGCTGGTTGAAGGTTTTGTGGTTAGGTTGGTGTACCAGCCCCACCTAATATCCAAAATATATGAAGGACCCAGGAAATTACCAGTATCTTTACCTGTGGCCTATTTGGTGATATATATGATTACAAGAGCTGCTGTAGCAACTTATGTTATAAATTATGCATGTTGTGGAAAAGCCTGGTGGTACTTTATAACATAGAAGTTTTAAAAATATGTAATGGCTTTAACTCATCAGTATTGGACACTAGAAACATGGATATTATATACCTTCTAGGAGGCAGCAATTATTATGAAAAGTGATAATACTAAAAATACCAATAAGAAGCCAGAGAGATTTTCTTACCTGTTAGATGGACAGTGGATTCACACAGTGACTGGGTGACTTACATATGTTGGTGGGGGTGAGTAATGAAGGCAGACAGCTGGATTAGTTAATAAGCATTGTTCTTTTCATTCTATTGCTACTGAATGACACTGATCTAACTGACAGAGCACTCCTTAGCTGGATTTCTCTGTTATCTACTCCTCTCTTGTTATGTTTGACTAATTATGGGGTAGCAAATACCCAAATCAAAGTTTCATGGCTAATTGGTGGGTTAATGAGCCCACAGAAAGCACTTTAATTAATTCTCCTCATTGTAGTGACAAGAGAGACGAGAGACAGGGCTGTGTCTGAACATTTGCATTGAAGATGTTCAAAGTCTTAAAGTGCTACACAGATGACACCTCACAGGAAAACAACAACAACAAAATCACAGTCTACACTCTGTTAGGGCTTAGAATTTCCTTAAGATAATCAACAATTAAACCATCAATATGTAGATTTCACTAGATCAAAATTGAATTCAGTTCTTTTCACAATCTTTCCGATCAGGCTGTAATCAACTCCAATATTTCTACCAAACACCAGATTTTATGAGCTATGTGCCATCATCCTTTATTTCTTCTCTTACAGGTCAGTGACAAAAGGCAACATGTTAGCAATCATGTATTGAGAAATAATTACTGTGCATTGTCCTAAAATGGATAGAAATTATTAGTAATTATTAGAAATCAATACTAATGAAGATGAAGTCACCTATGCTAGTTTTTGAGGCTGTGCCAATCAGAATTTAGCAGAAACAAATTCCCTAAGATATATACACATGTATTATATATTTGTTATATATTATTATATATAATATATATGTATATATATGTATGTGTGTATTATACATTTGTTATATATTAGTTATATATAATATATATGTATATATATGTATGTGTGTGTATGTGTGTGTGATATAAGAGGAGGCATGTACTTTTGCTATATGAAAGTCAAAAGCAAAAATATAAATATTTTATTGGAGTACTCTAGATGTCAGATATACTTGTTCCTCACTATATATTTAATTTCAAAGGGGTCATATACATAGGAAATCTGGGAAAACTGATTTAACAAATTTACCAAAAATATTATGAGAGTCTTCTCCCTAACTTCCGAATTCTCAATACTGTAGCTGATGAATTCTTACTTGTTTTCAAAATGTTTGAAAACTATTTAGCTGTAAATGAAAAAGAGCCATAAAATTAATAAATCTCACATGATAAGTTATGACAAGACAAGTGCCTTGTAATCAGCCCTAGAAAACATCTTGGTGTTCCCTTCTGCTTTTATGACACTCCCTTTCTCAAATGTAATTTCCAACTTACTTTTCTTTTAATCATATATTTGCATTTAAAATATTTTTGGTGAAAGAAGATGGGAGATGGTATTGAGGGAGGGAATTGAAGGAAGGACAGCTAGAATTGAGGGTGGTATGGAAACATAGTGCAGTAGAAACTTCCTGAAATATATGAAGGCTATCCTAGGAAAGTCTCTAAATAATGAGGGAGAGTGTGGTGGTAATCTAATTGTACAGAATTATTATTTTGATTGTATGTTAATAAATAAAGTTGTCTGGGGGTCAGAGCTATTAGAGCCATAGCAAGAGTGTGGCGGTGGTGGCACACGCCTTTAATCCCATAGATATCTGTGTGTTCAGGGTCAGAGCTATTAGAGCCATAGCAAGAGTGTGGCGGTGGTGGCACATGCCTTTAATCCCATAAGATCTCTGTGTGTTCAGGGATACAGTCAGCATTGGAGACATATGCCTTTAAGACCTAGGGGGCTGTACATTCAGACAGTGACGAGGCAGTCATGTGTTTGGGTTTACAACCAATGAGAAGGCAGAACGACATACTATAAAAAAACGAACCGACAGGAAGTAGGTCTCTTTTCTCGAAGCTGGGACAGCAGGAGGAAGGGTGAGATTTTAGCTCTGAGCTCTGACCTCTCGGCTTTCTCTTTTACATTGTTTCTGTGTTTCTTATTTAATAAGATGGTTGGTTACATCTACAGGAGAGAGCATCACAACTGGCCATCTCTTGTCACCAAATTAAGTTTCTAGTACAGCAACTATGTTACATCCAATTGAATTGTTGGCTAAAGAGGTCCCATTGAAATCCTCAAGCAACCCAGGCTATTGCTAAGACAATAGGTTGCTCTCCACAAACTGACAGCAAGACCCTATTGCTGAAGACAATACCCACACAACTCATTGAACACAGAGAGGTGGAGCTGGTGCTTACATAGAACCTTAACTCCTACACTTTAGTCTTTGGTACAGGAAGGTACTCTGCAAGCTACTAAAAGAGAAACCCACAGATAAATGACTTACTGAGCCAGCATCATAGAGGCTTCCTCCTGCAGCAGATGGGGACAAAAACAGAGACTCACAACCAGACATTACACAGAGATTGAGACCTTGAAACATACAGATCTAAATAGACTGTCTCCATCAAATCTCTTCTCTTAGAGCTTAGGAAACCCTGCAGAAGGGGAGGCAGAAAGAGTGCAGAGGTGGAGTGGATAGAGGATACCAAAACAAGGTCCTCTGAAGCAACTCAGCAAGCTTATATGACCTCACAGAGACTGAAGCAGCAAATACAGGGCTGACAGAGCTCTGAACTGGGTTCTCTGAATATGTATGTATGTATATATATTCATATATATAATTTTCAGTTTAGTATTTTTATGGGACTCCTGAGTATGTGAAAGGGTGTGTCTCTGATTCTTTCATGTGCTCTTGGGGCTCTTTTCCTTCTTTTGAGTTGCCTTGTCCAGCTTCATTGTGAGGGCTTTTGTTTGATCTTATATTTTATTTTGTTATGTTTTGTTGTTACGTCTTAGAAGCCTGTTCTTTTCTAATGAGAGACAGAAAGGGGGTGAGTGGTTCCAGAAGGGAGGAGAGGTGGGGAAGAACTGGGAATACAGGGAGGGCAAACTGAAATCAGGATATATTAAAAATACAAAGAGAAAAACAAAATACTTTTTTTTTATTGAACTGTGTACTTCACAGGACTACAACTCAGAAATTTTACCCATTAGAAAACCATGTATATCTATTAACTCTTTTACTTTCTACTTTCCTTCTCCATATTCTTTGATGTAACTTTTACCTGTTAAAGAGACAGATGTGTTTTAACTGTATGGTTTCTTAAAGTAGAGATTGTGATGAACATGCATTTCACTATAGTAGTCCAGCATGCTATTGTTTAATTTATTTTTATTTATTCATTCATTCATTTTTTTAAGATTTATTTATTTATTTATTTTTCATTGTTTTCTTTTTTCCTTTTATTTTAATTTTACAATACCATTCAGTTCTACATATCAGCCATGGATTCCCTTGTTCTCCCCCTTCCTGCCCCCCTCCCCTTCCCCCCAGCCCACCCTCCATGCCCACCTCCTCCAGGGCAAAGCCTCCCCCAAGGACTGAAATCGACCTGGTAGACTCAGTCCAGGCAGATCCAGTCCCCTCCTCCCAGACTGAGCCAAGCGTCCCTGAATAAGCCCCAGGTTTCAAACAGCCAACTCATGCAATGAGGACAGGACCTGTCCCACTGCCTGGATGCCTCCCAAACAGATCAAGCCAATCAACTGTCTCATCCACTCAGAGGGCCTGATCCAGTTGGGGCCCCTCAGCCATTGGTTCATAGTTCATGTGTTTCCATTCATTTGGCTATTTGTCCCTGTGCTTTATCCAACCTTGGTTTCAACAATTCTCGCTCATAAAAACCCTCCTCTTTCTCGCTAATTAGACTCCCAGAGATCCACCCGGGGCCTAGCCATGGAACTCTTCATCCAGATTCCTGGGTCCTTGGACTATTAGGGTGTTTGGCCATCCCATCACCAGAGTAGGTCAGTTCCGGCTGTCTTTCAACCATTGCCAGCAGTCTTTTGTGGGGTTATCTTTGTGGATTTCTGTGGGCCTCTCTAGCACTTTGTTTCTTCCTTTTCTCATGTGGTCTTCATTTACCATGGTTTCCTATTCCTTGTTCTCCTTCTCTGTTCTTGATCCAGCTGGGATCTCCTGCTCCCACAGGCTCTCTTTCCCTTGACCCTCGCCCTTCATTACTCCCACTCATGTCCAGGTTGTTCATGTAGATCTCAGCCATTTCTCTGTCATTAGGTGATCCTAGTGTCTTTCTTGGGGTCCTGTTTTTCAGGTAGCCTCACTGGTGATATGAGTAGCAATCCAGTCATCCTTGTTCCACCTCTAGTATCCTCCTATGAGTGAGTACATACCATATTTGTCTTCCTGAGTCTGGGTTACCTCACTCAGGATGATTTTTTCTAGATCCATCCATTTGCCTGCAAACCTCATGATGTCATTGTTTTTCACTGCTGAGTAGTATTCCATTGCGTATATGTGCCACAATTTATTTATCCATTCTTCAGTTGAAGGGCATCTAGGTTGTTTCCAGGTTTTGGCTATTACAAACAATGCTGATATGAACACAGTTGAGCAAGTGCTCTTGTGGTATGATTGAGCATTTAGGAGTGATATCCAGAATATAAAAGGAATTCAAGAAATTAGACATCAAAACAACCAACAGTCCAATTAAGAAATGGGCTATAGAACTAAACAGAGAATTCTCAACAGAGGAAACTCAAATGGCTGAAAGACATTTAAAGAATTGCTTAACATCCCTAATCATCAGGGAAATGCAAATCAGAACAACTCTGAGATACCACTTTATGCCTGTCCCAATGGCTGAAGACACTTTACGCTGGAGAGGATGTGGAACTAGGGGAACTCTTCTCCACTGCTGGTGGGAATGCAAGCTTGTACAACCACTTTGGAAATCAATATGGCCCTTTCTTAGAAAATTGGGAATCAGTCTCCCCCAAGATCCAGCTATTGTTTAATTTAATCCATTTTACCTTTTAATGTCTACATGAAAATCTTGGTTTTTTTTTTTTTTTTTTGCTTAAAATATTAACATGGAGTTTTATTAAGTCTTAAGTTTTTTTCTTTTATTTTATTTTACAATACCATTCAGTTCTACATATCAGCCACAGATTCCCTTGTTCTCCCCCATCCTGTCCCCCTCCCCTTCCCCCCAGCCCACCCCCCATTCCCACCTCCTCCAGGGAAAATCTTGGTTCTTAAAAATGTAAGAATTGGAGGTGTTGATATATCAATAAATGTCATTTATTTACCGACATTACATGTACATTATCAACAGCAACACAAATCCCACTGTTATTATATTGAAGACAATTAGATATTTCTGTGTGTTCTCCTTTCTCCAAGCACACATTTAAAACTTTACACCTGCATGTGTGTTTATTGAGTATATATCAGTACTTACAATATTTCTTTGCAATTAAACTTTGATCATATGAGTAAAGTATGTTTTTTTAAAAGTGTATTATGTGTTTAATACGTCCCTCAAAGTACATTTTTCCACATACATTTATGCTGTTAATAGTTTATGCCATTAGGCTTCAGAATAAGTTTGGCTGGTTATGAAATATTTGGCTAATATCTTCTTTCCTTCCTATTCCATAATATCCAAAATGTGGTACTTCATGTTCTTCAAATACAACATTGCTACATAATTTACCTCTCCAAAAAGTCACATTTTCTTTAGTTACTGTGAAGGCTTTATATTTTTTTCTCTTTTTAAGATTTGATTTTTTTGTTGGTGTTAGTCATTATGTAAAATGCGTATAAGCATTTATATAGTCTCAAAGTTTCTTAATGTAATGAATTTTTTTCTTAATTTAATATTCGTCGGCTTTCAGAATCTTTTCATCTTTTTGCAAATGTCACATTTTAAAATTTGTATCATCTACATCTTTTATGACCCAGTTACATTGTTATTCCTCCTATTTTTTGTTTTTTGTTTTTTTGTTTTTTTGTTTTTCGAGACAGGGTTTCTCTGCATAGCTTTGCGCCTTTCCTGGAGCTCACTTGGTAGCCCAGGCTGGCCTCGAACTCACAGCAATCCGCCTGGCTCTGCCTCCCAAGTGCTGGGATTAAAGGCGTGCGCCACCACCGCTCGGCGTTTCTCCTATTTTTAATTCATTCATTCTTTGCTGCTGCCCACAGAAATACCCACAAGGTTCATTAACTTCAACAAACTTGAATTGCTATTGTTTATTGCTTTTCTGAGCCAAAACTTCAAGCATTGCTTTATTTTATTTGTATCTGGAGTTATATCTTTTTAAAAATTAATTTATTACATGTTTGAGTATTTTGCCAGACTTGTATATTTGTGTACCACATGCATACCTAATGTCCATAGAAGTCAGAAGAAGACATTAGGTACTCTGGAATTGGAATTAAGGATGGTTATGAATTGCCATGAGAGTGCTGTGATCCAAGGCTGGGTCCTCAGCAAGAGCAACAAGTACTCTCAATGACTGAACTATCTCACCAGATCCCCCTCTTTGTTTTTATGTCATTATTAACAATGAGCCTTATTCAAAACCTTTTAAACTCAGTAGCCTTGACTGAGTTGAAATATAACTTTTACTCAAGTAATGTGCATATTGTTTGTGAGTTGGTGCTTGCTACTGGTAAAAAGAGCCGTTTATTTTTATGTTGGCCTTTCTAAAAGTTAGAGTGAATGAGCTCAGCTCAGAGATCACAGACCCTTCTAGAACAAAAATTGAATAGTTGGAATATGTAGTGCCTCCTGTGTTCTAGTCTTATAAGTCACATGTCGTAGTTCCTCCCCATCCTGTTCTGCCAGTCCTGTGTGAATGTAGAAAAAAATAACTCGTGGAGAAGTATCAATATTTTATGAGACATGACCTATTGCATTCTACCCTAAATGTTGATATTACATCTTATTGTTTGAAGTAATTAAACCATATTATGTATACTGTATGGTTTAATATGTCAAATATAAATATTTAATAAATATATTACTTGATCCTCATCCTCTGCTTTATTAGTTTTGATAATTATAAATTGTCATATTGTTTTCTTTTCTGTTTCTTAATTTGGGAACTCTTTTCAAATGCAGAAGGCTACTGTTTTGATCTGTTCTTTGAAAAAATCTTATACATCCTCATAAATTATAAAATTGTTATTATGTTTGTTATCCTCTTTTACTTTAT
This sequence comes from Peromyscus leucopus, assembly GCF_004664715.2. Lineage (NCBI taxonomy): Eukaryota > Metazoa > Chordata > Mammalia > Rodentia > Cricetidae > Peromyscus > Peromyscus leucopus. Next base: position 76,150,082 of record NC_051086.1, read on the forward strand.
GGCAATTTTTCATAGGACTTGACTTTGGTATAACTCTTTTGCTTATTTATAAGGAAATGGCTTTCCTACACTTCGAGAGATGTGGCTATTATAATTTCACAGAGATTTCTCTTCTCTTGCATTCCCAGAATGTTCAAAAATATGATGACTTACTTTTTAAGATATTTGGACCCCATTCTTCTCTTCAGTGTTTAGCTAGGACATTTTCTATTATAATTCTTCTGGATTTGATTTCACTCCCAGCAGTTTCTGCTAAGCATAGGCTCTTATCAGAAATAAATGCCTAATGGGGTGCTTAGGGGAGTCTTAAATACTCACTGATACAGACTCCTCTAGTGCTTTTAGTGTTAGTCACAGAATTCTCACATTGATGCAAAAACTCTTCCAATTTTAGTACCTTGCTTAAAGTGATATTCTATGCTTTCTAGGGAAACCTGTTGCCTCTTTGGAGATTCTTATATACTTGAGCTTAATTAGATGCCTTATAGCTTCCCCACACATAGAGATATTTATTGCATAGTTTAAATTTCTGTTGGTAGTTTGGATTTATCATTAATTTTTTAGTTCAGGGCATGTCTTGCCATGTAATTTTTGAGTAAGTTTTCAGTAACTTTTCGAATTATTTTGTGTGTGTGTTTAAAAACTACTTTATCATTTAAACTTTTTCCCATACAATATATTTTGATCATATATATTTTCTGCTCTCTCCAATTTCCTCTCCTATCCTTTCCTACTCTCATAACTTATATTGTTACATTCTGTCTCTCCCTCCCTCAATGAAAACACAACTACCCCCAAAACATGAAAATCAAAACAAATAAAAAATAAAAAAAGTCCAAAACAAAGTAAAACGAAACAAAAAGCCCACAAAACAAGTAAGCAAATACACAAATAAACAAACACACAAATAAACAAGGTGTTCATTTTGTATGGGCCAACTACTCTTGGGCATGTGACCTGCCCTGGAGTGTGGTTTATATACCCAATGTCACTCCATTGGAGAAAACTGATTTTCCCTTCTGTGGTAGGTATCAATTGCAAATAGCTTCTTAATCTCTAAGCCATGTTTCCTGACCCATATGGTTTTATTTAAGGGCAGGAATATAGATTGTCTTTGGCTTATACATTTATTTGGCTTAAGAAAATAGAAAAATGCAATAAGTACATAAATAAGAGCAAAATTTATAATAATCATGATCAACAGGTGTTGAACAATTGATTTTTATATTTACCTAGGCATGACTATTTAATGTACTTCCAAAGTATAATGTTTATTTTAGAATTTTAAAAGAACTACAGCTCAGAGTGATTACATAAATCAAGAATCAACTTATTCTTAAAATCCCCCCCAAAAAAATACTGTTTATTGTCTATAACTATTTTGCATTCTAAACTAACAGAACTGAGTAAAGTCACCAAAGTTGCTGTAAAACCCAACTAACATATTTGCTATGTTGCCCTTCACAGAAACAATTTTGCTAAGTAAGCTGTTAGGTTACTTTAAGTCCAGTTAGTAGAAAATTATATAAATGAAGCTCAGAATGGCTACCATCATAAAAATAAGTTGCCCAGGTTCCAGTAATTAACATTTACTAATGATATAACACATAATTTTAACTGAACTTAGCTTGTTAAAAATACACAACACATCACACACACACACACACACACACACACACACACGTACATGTACACTAAAGTAGAAGGGAAATAACTGGGAAGAAAAATGTGATCAGCGGGAATGGGAGGGATTTAAGAGAGATAATAATAGGGGGTAAATATGGTCATAATTGTATATATGCATTACATTTTCAAATATATTACAGTGAAAACAAATGACAATAAATTATATCCAAGTAGTCAGGAAAAGGAATCTTTACACAGTACTGGTGGGAATGTATGCTGTGTGGTAGCTATGTAAATCATACTGAGATTCCTCAAAAAAAAAAAAAAAAAACAACAACAACAAAAAACCAACAAAAAAAAACCATACGATCTCCCTTCATCACACCTAGGCATATACCTGAAGGATTCTAACTCCATATTTGCATAACCCAGAGACACTTTCGCATTCATGCTTATTGCTGCAATATATGTTGTAGCCATAACAACTATGCCATTTTTCCTATCTGTATTGACAAGATGATGCTTGAGATAAAGATAAGAAACAAGAGCCATAAAGTCATGGAAAGACTTCCCATGCTCATGGATTGGTAGGATGAACTTAGTAAAATTAGCCACCCTACCAAAATCAATCTACAGATTCAACACAATCCCCATAAAAATTCCAACACAATTCTTTATAGACCTTGAAAGAACACTACTCAACTTCATAACAAAAACCAAAAACCCAGGATAACTAAAATAAACTTATACATAAAGGAACTTCTGGATGCATCACCATTCCTGATTTCAAGCTGTGCTACAAAGCTGTAGTAATAAAAACTGCATGGTATTGGCATTAAAAATGGACATATTGATCAATGGAATTGAATTGAAAAGCCACACATAAATCCACACACCTGATTTTCTATAAAGAAGCCAGAAACATACAAAAGAAAAAAGAAAGCATCTTCAACAAATGGTGCTGGTCCAACTCCATGTTGGTATGTAAAAGAATGTAAATGGATCTGTGGCTATTACCCTGTACAAAACTCAAGTTCAAGGGGATTAAAGATCTCAACATTAAACCAGATACACTGACTTGATAGAAGAGAAAATGGGGAAATAGCCTTGAACACATTGGTACAGGAGACAACTTCCTGAACAGAACACTGACAGTTCAGGCACTAAGATTGTCAACTAATAAATGGGGCCTCATGAAACTGAAAAACTTCTGTAAGGCAAAGGATGCTGTTGATAGGAAAAGACAGAGGGCTAATATCCAAAATTTTATAAAGAACTCAAGAACTAGACAGCAATAAACTAAATAATCTAATTAAAAAAATGTGGTACAGATCTAATCAGAGAATTCACAACAGAGGAAACCAAAATGGCTGAGAAACACTTAAAAAAATGTTCAACATCCTTAGCCATCAGGGAAATGAAAATCAAAACTACTTTGAAATTCTACCTTATACCTGTCAGAATAGCGAAGATAAAAAACACAAGTGGCAGTTTATACCATCAAGCATGTGGAGCAAGGAGAACACTCCTTTACTGTGAGTGGCAGTGCAAACTTGTACAGATACTTTGGAAATAAATGCGGCAGTTTTTCTGAAAATTGTACATCAATATCCAGATATATCATTCCTGGGCATATACCCAAAGGATGTTCTATCCTATCACAAGGACACTTGCTCAACTATGTATATATCAGCTTTAATCCTAAGAGCCAGAAGCTGGAAACAACCTAGATGTCCCTAATCAAAGGAATGGATAAAGAAAATATGGTACATTTACATAATGGAGTATTACTCAGCTGTTAAAAACAATAACATCAGGAAATCTGCAGGCAAATGGATAGCATTTGAAAGAATCATTCTGATTGAGGTAACCCAGACTGAGAAAGAGGAACGTGGCCTGTATTCATTCATAACTGGATATTAACTGTAAAGTAAAAGATAATTGTTCTATGATCCACAGACCCAGAGAGGATCAGTAACAAGGTGGGAATAAGGAAGGATGCAAGGATTACCCTGGGAAGGAGTAACAGAATAAATTGCTAGTGTGGACTTGGAATAGTGGGATTGGGAACAGGAGGGGTCAAGTGAGGTGATAAGTGAAGGAGAAAACACTGGGGGAAATGACTGGAATTGGGGAAATTTCGGGGGTGAGGTAGAAACCTATTGCAAAGGAAAATCCATGTACTCTGTGAGAGTAACCCTACCAATGACTACTAGTCACAGGGGATACAGAGCCGGAACAAGCCATCTTCTGTAACCAGGCAACGTCTCAAGTGGAAAGACTGGGACACCAACCCAGCCACAAAACTTCACCTACAGTATGTCCTGCCTGCAGAGTGTTCTGGAACTGGAGCCTAGCAGAATCCTCATCAAAGAGACCAGAGAGACTTCAACAAATGATGGGAGCAGATGCAGAATCCCACAGTAAGACATTAGGCAGAGCTTGGACAGTCCTGTGGGTAGGGGGGAAAGGATCAGAGGAACCAGAGGGGACAGGGAAATCACAAGAACACAGCCTACAGAATCAACTGACTGGGACTCATTGGGGCTTGCAGAGATCAGGGAGCCTGAGGAGCCTGACCTAGATCCTCTACATATATGTTATGGCTGAGTAGCTCTGTGCTCTTGTGGGATTACCAGAAGTGGGAGTAGGGGCTGTCTCTGACTCTTTTGCATTCTTTTGGGACCATTTTCCTCCTACTGAATCACCTGATGCAGCCCTTGATATGATGGTATGTGCTTTATATTATTGTAACTTGTTATGCCATGTTTGGTTGATGTTCCTAGGAGATCTGTGGTTTTCTGATGGGAGAGAGAGGGGATAGAGTGAGAGGAGGTAACGTGGAGGAGATGGAGGAGTCACTGTGGTTGGGATGGAATATATGTGAGAAATATAAAAGAATAATAATAAGTCTCAGGAAGAAAAAACATGGTTTTTATGTGTATGTGCTTATGTTACTTAATGTCTGGCATAGACTAAGAATAGGATGATACTTGAATGAGTGTTAGAGCAGTCTTCAAAAATCACACTGAAAGGTAGGGAATAGTTCAAAAAGACTAATTTTGTAGGAGAATCAAAGGGAATAGCTGTTTTGTATTGGAAAAGGAACCCATAACAACTACCTATCTCTAGTACCTCAGGTCTTAGTAATCCTTTCATCTCTGCTCCTTCACATATTGTATTTCCTGTCTATTAGTGAATGGCCCTCTTACTTATGATACATACTTGGCACTCTTTCTATTAAAATAGCTAAAGGGATTTTCCATTTAAATTACTTTCCACACAATCACAATTATGGGGGACTTGAATTTCTGTAATGATGTAGTCAACTCTAGGTAAGGCAGTTTGCCTTCACAGCGCAAAGTAAGCTGGCCTAGAAGACACCTGCAGGGACAAAAGGAGAGTCAGGGAGCCTGGTGGCTTCCTTGGTGCTTTCCAGAAATTAACAACTGGCACTCTTTGAATCACAGCACAAGAACAGCAAAGCATATGCCATTGAGTATACTTGAATCTATACTGAGAAGAAAATTGTAAGACAAGATAACCATGACTTGGACCATTGATTCTTCCGGGACTGTGGTATAGATACAGAAAGGGGAACAACAAAATAAAATTTCTGTAAGACTTTGTGAAATAATACCTGGTCTTATTGGTGGTTGATTTTTTTTATTTTAAAATTTTATTTCATTAGATTTATAAACAAAGAGCTTATCACCCTGACAGTGCTCTCTGGTTGTAAAATGTAAACATTATTCATTAAAAGATTCAGGTGGTTAGAAAATAGTAAACTGTTCCATGTTTGGATTTGTTTGTTTGTTTGTTTTCATACAACCAGTTGACTGGAGGTGAATATAAGCAGGCAGGTGTCCTTGCCACATGTATGCAACCCAGCACTTGAAAAGCAGAGGAAAGAGAAAGGCAAGCTCCAAGCCATACAGTAAAGTTGAGAACAGCCTGTACTACATGACCAGAATGTCTGAAGAAAACAAAACAACACAATGAATGAAAGTTCGGTAGCACTGTGATTTAGTGAAAGCAGTTCCCATGTACTTGATCTATTTATTTGCTAATTCTGACATGCATTGTGTGATAGATGCTGAGCAACTAAATGTGAGGGAGGAATAACAATCTAAGGCTGACTAGTTTTGTGAGACCTACAAGTAAACAGAAAGCTGTATTTGACACCGCAGTTTTAGAGTGCTGAGATTAAGGCTAGCACAGAAACAGAGCACAGGGAAATGAATGTCATGTCTTGTGAATCAGGGGTACATTAGTAAATTTTAAAACCTTTACTCATCGTAATATTAGACTAATCATCATAGCTTTGTAAATAAACAAGGCACAGTTTGTTCTTGTTCTGTTTTCTAGAAAATGACATGAATAACTGGAATAGTTTATTTATTTAGGTCTAGTAGAACTCATCAGTGAATTAGTTTCAGTTTTCTGGAGGTAATTTCATTTTTTTTTGTTCTATGTGCATCTGTTCATGTGTGTGCAGACATGCAGTAAATTATATCTCAATGACACAAGCTTAAGCCAGAAAATATCCCAGCACACCGGAAGGAAAGTAGGCACAATGTCCCATTCCTATCCTAGAAGGTATTTGCAATTGTTACTTATAGGAGAGGGACAAAAAAATCTGTTTTCTTCAATGAAATGGTGCTTGGTATATCAACCATACTTCAGGACAGGTTCCCATGTTCGGGAGCAGTTGGGCAATACACACTGGGTTCTATTCTTTTATCTAGTGAGAGAAAGAGCATGGAACTGGGTTGGTGGTGAGGTGAGGAAAATCTGGGAGGAGTTAAAGAAGAAAGAATATTATGAAAATATTGTTTGATTCTCAATCAAAACCTTACTAAACAGCAGTAGATTTACCTCTATGGCCTGTGAATGCCTCAACTATATGTTCTTGGCCAAATTTTAAGTACCAGGTATATGTTCCCTCTTGTGCAGCCAGCCTTAAACCTCCACAGTACCTGTTCCACTACTGCATAATGGGCATGTCTTACCATGCTGGTCACTATTGCAGTTCTCAAGGTTCTCACCAGGTTAAGACTGTTGATAAGATTCCCCTCAACAGCTGACATGGAACCTTCTAGTGCTATGAAGGCTAGTGAAGAGGGGGGAAGCTTCCTTGTCAGCAACACTGGACTTCTCTTTGCCCTGTGATCAATGTATATGGTATGTTTGGCAAATAAGTCTTGCCATAAAGTTCTGGCAGGCAACTAAGAGAAATAACAATAGCCTGCATTGTTTTAGGGGTCTTAAGACTCTCTAATCAGCCGCTTAATGGGAACTATCACAAACTTGGAACTTGACACCTTATTTGGCAACTTATGTCTTCTGGGAAAACATAATCCTCCTAGTAGGGTAAATCCAATTAAAGTCCTTTAGATGAATATGTGGTGTGTGTGTGTGTGTGTCTGTGTGTGTCTGTGTGTGTCTGTGTCTGTGTGTGTGTGCATATGTATGAAGCTTATAGTATAGTAAGTTTCCACATGGCTTTTTCAAGCATCATTAGATTTAGTTATTCCTCCTTCAACTCTCTCCTTTCTCCCACCTTCTCATTGCTCTTCTCACTAGAATCACTCTCCCTCATTACTCCCCCTTCCCTTTCATATTATCTACATTCGATTCTCTTCCTCCACCCTTAAGATCTTTCCGATCCCCAACAATGGTCCCTTTTCTAGTTTCCTGGATTCTGTGGGTACTCCAAATTAAACATACAATTCTCAAGATCTGACACAAAGATCCACATGACTGAGAACATGTGAGATTTCTTTTGAGGTTTATATGTTTAAAGGAGTGTATTCACTTGACCTATAATATTGAATTTATTGGCATACTTTTATTTGATATTCTCTTGATTTTTTTTAGTTTCTATGGGATTTATGGTAATTTTTTCATTCATAATATTGTTCATTTGTGTGTTATATTTTGTCAGTCAAGCTAGAAGATAATCAATTTTATTGAGATTCTTTCAAGTTTGTGCTGTGTCAATTTATGTAAATATTCTCAAATTAATGCAACCTTTATGAATTTATTTTAACTGATACATAAAAACATGAAAAATTTACATATTGACTGGGACCCATGTGATGTTTTGACACATGTGGTGCTTAAACAAGTTAAATGTATCTGTCAGTTCAAACCTTTATCATTTCTTTAGTGTGAGGTAATGAAAAACCCTTTATCCTAGTAGGCTTTTAAATACACAATATTTGTTACCTATAGCTTTGTAACTATACAGTAAAACACCAAAACCTCATGCTTCAATAAAACTAGGCCTTACTCATTGATCAATCTTTCCCCATTTCTTTCTCCCCAGCTTCTGGTAGTCATAAAGAATTTTATTTTAAAAAACAAATAACAAACTGTGACAAATAAGTAAGCAGTTTAAAACTGGGCTGGGGAAATGACTCCATCAGTAAACTTCTTCCTGTGCAAGCACACAGACTACTTTCAATCACCAAAGTCCATGTAAAACAAAACACAGCAATATCAACAACAGAACAACTAGGTCTTGCTCACCTGTAAACGCAGTACTGGGAGAGGCAGATCAGCCAGCCTAGGCAAAGTAAGAGCTGAACTTTGTCTCAAAAGGTGAGGTGGAAAACAACCGAGGAAGGTACTAGGAACCCCATGGCCTAGGCATGTGCACAATGAACACAAACCCATACACAAACAAACAAAAACCCTCCAGGCTTTTTTTTTTTTCTTGCATTGATTAGATTCATCAAGCTTGGCTCTTCATTTGATAAATTTACACTTTTGTTCTTATTGTTTCTTTCATTGTCAACTAGATCACCTCCATAATCTAAGGATGCCATATGAATGAAGTCTTTGGTCGAAATAGTACTTATTTTCTAATATATTCTTTTAATTTTACTATTGCTATGCTTCCAAGGTTTTGGCTTGTTTATTTTCGTAGAGGTTGAGATATTTTCTGCTTTCTTTTGTGTTTTTTAAAAATTATTATTATTATTATTATTATTATTATTATTATTATTTACCCATGGTTCACTTATAAGTGTTTGTTTGTGTTTGAGGATGTAGCTCAATGGTGGAACATTTTCCTAGTAAACACAAAATCCTAGCTCTTCTCTCTGCACCAAAAATATATAAGTATGTAAGTAAATTGTAGCTAGAGTTTTCCTGCCTTGCCCACAGTCAGGACAAATCTTTGTCACCCGTCAGTCCCACAGCCGCTCAGACCCAACCAAGTAAACACAGAGATTTATATTGCTTACAAACTGTATGGCCATGGCAGGCTTCTTGCTAACTGTTCTTATAGCTTAAATTAATCCATTTCCATAAATCTATACCTTGCCACGTGGCTGGTGGCTTACCAGTGTCTTCACATGCTGCTGGCCATGGCAGCAGCTGGCAGTGTCTCTCTGCCTCAGCCTTCTGCTTCCCAGAATTCTCCTCTCTCCTTGTCCCACCTACTTCCTGCCTGGCCACTGGCCAATCAGTGTTTTATTTATTGACCAATCAGAGCAATTTGACATACAGACCATCCCACAGCAGTAAATAAATAATTGTATTTGTTTAGTTTCTAGATATTTTGAATTGACATTATTCTGTGCTTATACAGAAAATATTTTATTTGACTTCAAAATCTATCAATATATTTAAACAATTTATGATCCAAAATGTGGATATCTTTATGAAACTTCTATGCATAATTTAAAATATTATTTGGCTATCATTAGATAAGGTGCTCTAAATTGTGTTAAATTGACTAATAGCCCTTTATTTTATTACTTATTTGTTTGTTTGAGACAGGGTTTCTCTTTGTGTAAACTTGGCTTTCCTGAAACTTGCTCTGTAGACTAGGCTGGCCTCGACCTCACAGAGTTCTGTCTGCCTCTGCTTCCTGAGTTCTGGGATTAAAGGCATGTACCACCAACATCTGACTAACCCTTTAAATTTTTCTTGAATTCTATAGGAATATAGTAATATTCACTGCTTTAAGGATCCTTAGTTATTGAGAAAAAAACCATTTCATTTTCTATTATTCTTTGATTTTTTTAAAAAAAAAAAACATTGTTATTTAATATTTATAGTTTTACCTCTTTAGTAAAGGTGTGCACATTTACATTCTTTATATTATCTTAATGAATTGTAGCTTTGTTTCTACAAAAATGTCTTCTTATCCCTTGTTAAATATCTTTTCCAGTCTGGTTTCTCTAATGTTAATTTTACACACAAAAGATTTCCTTTGAGTAGTGTTTACATTGAGGCTTTTTCTATCATTTTTCTTATTTATGAAAATTTGGACATTATAATATAATTACAATGTTTCTCCCTTCCCTTTTTTCCCTTCAAGCCCTTCCATATACCCATCATGGCTTTTTTTATTCATTGTTATTACACGCATTCTGCATACATAGACAATTCTTAAATATAGCCTGCTCAGTACATGTAATATTACTTGTGTGTACATTTTCAGGGCCAACCATTTGGCAGTGGACAACCATTTGGTGTGTTCTTCCCTGAGCAGGGCCACCTCCTCTGTTCCCAGCTTTTCTCAGTTGCCTGTAGTTTGTACATTCATGGAACTCAATTGTGAGACGGCTTCTGCTTACTCTTGATGGTCTTTGGTAAAGGGCATATATGTCCTTGTTTCTTTTTTATACTGATTCCATGGACTGATTTTTTTTTCTGCTAAGCATCACTGCCTTCCAAACATATTAGTGTTGATTCTGTTCATTTGTTCAGTCACTGGACATGGATATAACATATTTTTTGAAGATTTAAAAACTGTGCTGGAAATTTTTCGAGTGCTAAGACTTCTTTCTACAAATCATTTCCCAGATGAACCACGGAGAAGCAAGCTTACTTGTAAAACATAGGACAGGGGAACGGAGAGTGCTGACAAGGGATGCCTGGAAGAGATTTGGGGTGATAGAAATGAGATCTTGCTTAAAATGAGCTGTAGACTCAGAATCAGGGTTTTTGTTTGTTTGTTTGTTTGTTTGTTTTTTGGTTTTTTTTCAAGACAGGGTTTCTCTGTGTAGCTTTGCGCCTTTCCTGGAACTTATTTTGGAGACTAGGCTGGCCTCGAACTCACAGAGATCTGCCTGCCTCCTGAGTGCTGAGATTAAAGGTCTGCGCCACCGCCGCCGCCGCCGCTGCCACCACCACCCAGTCAGAATCAGTTCTAAAGTTCATTGTCTTCAATCCCTGCATTGAAGCAAGTCAGAAACCCAGAATTTTCCAACAAGTAGGTAAAAGATGAGCTATGTCTGGTAACTATCTGTGTGGGCTTCTTTCTAAGCCCAGGGATATCCGTTTTCTTCTGTCAGCATTCTTGTCGAGGGCTGCCTCGTCTCTGAGAGTGTCAATGCAGGGCTTACTTCAGTGATTAAGTAAACAGTTTTAAAACATATTTTGAAGTGTAGGAATGAGTAAATACATCCTTTTCATGAGTCTGATAATGAATCTCATTTATTTTTGAGGTGGGATCTCTTGAGTTCGTGTAGCCCAGGAAGGCCTCAATCTCACAGTACAGCCAAGAATGGCCATGACCAGGATCCTGATCATCCTATCTCTCTACCTCCCAAGTGATGGTAGGTACTACCATGACTGACTCCATCTTATTTTATTATTTGTGTAGCATTGTATAATTTACAAAGTGCATATACAGGCATTCTTTCATTTAACAATATACTTTGTTAGTCTTATATCATTCTGAAAAAAACTTGGTTTAGAATAGTTATAATATTTTATAGTAGTTATAGAGATACATAATGAGAAAAAGAGACATAGATGTGGGAGGGACCAAGGGGGGTACTCAACACTGAATGCAATTATTTCTACACCATTTAATGCTCAGCTAACAATGAACAAAGGTTGCTTCTGTTCAATGTTGTGTCTCTAAGGTCTTTTAAGTCATGTGGTGCTAGCTTACCAATCTCAGTGGCTCTAGCTTACAAACAGAAACAGCCTGTGGTGAAGCTTCCCCCACTGAACCCTGTCTTCCCCCTTATTTTTATCTTTGCCACAGTGATCTCAGAAGTCCTACTTTTAGATGCCATGACTGAAAAAGGACTGCCCAAACAGCCTTTTGTGCCTCAAATGTGATGCTTCATTGTTGTTGGTTTAAATCTAATAATTTTATCTGCAGATCTTGTTTTTGAAGCAAATTCTGGTGAGTAGTACAATAAGAACCCAATTTTCTCTCACTCTTCACAGTATTGTCTCTTACTCCTATCCAGGATGAATACCAGTCCACCTGATTCATTTAACTTGATACCCTGAATTCCCTATACCATGTAACTTTCTGCTTTATGAGGGGTTCTGAGAATAGAGGGTAGAATTCTGTGCAGGTATCTTAGGATCCCTAGGAGAGGGAGGCAGGGTCATGAGTGACCTTGTCTTGGATTGACATTCAGTTTGAGTAGGTGACGAGCCTAGCCTCCCAAATGCATACAGTTTAGATTCAGAAGCTATTAGTGTGCATGTTCCACCCTTGAGAATTACAAGTACAAAACAGGATAGGAAAGTGGGCCTGGGGCAAGGGACAACATCTGGGCTGGACTTTTTAAATGTGGCCCTGTTCAGTGTGTTTTCAGTGGCTCAATCAGCTGATAGCCAGAGCAAGTAAGAATGCTCTCAGTACCACTTGGCACTTTATGGTGCCCTGAACACCTGGAAAACTTTGACTCAACACAGCATTATTGCCATAACTGAAGAGTGCTTCCAGTACACAAGCCAAATATTCCTGTATTCACCTTTTACAATAGCACTGTACTGTATACAGATGGAAAGCAAGATCCATGCAATAATCTGCATTGTGTTTTTTAATTTATAATACAAAATACCATGACCAAACATGAAAGACCTCAAAAGGAAGGAGAAAGTTTTGCATTTTAATACTTTCAGCTGCACTTTCCCTTCCTTTTTGATCAAAGAGCTTGGCCTTTTTACTTGGTATTGGTTCCTGCAAGTCATTGTGCCACCCTTGAGAAAGAACTAGTATTGAACAAGGCTATAAAATAGGACAAAATGACCCACATTGTGAAGTCTTCCTACACAGTTTCCTGGGGAAAATTTCTGGTGCCTTAAACAGTTGTGTAGTTGTCCAGATCTCTAAAAGAAAAAAAATCACAACCTCCAGACAGCCTTACCAAGGTACCTGTGAAGCCATTCTGACTTTGGATTGGATCCAGCTTTGCGCAAAAGGCTTACATCTCTTCCTTAACTGTAATACTAAAATAAAGTATACACGGCCTAAAAATGAATTGCTGAATGGATTTATCAGATCCCTACAGCAGTGGGAAGCTACAAAGAAAGACAAAACAGGGTTTTTTTTCTCTTTTGAAATCCCATCCCTTCAGCTCCTCTGTGCTTCCTTTTCAAAGGGCAGATTTAATTCTGCCAAAATCTTTGCAACAGGGCCAGCAAAATTTATCTCAGGCTTGGCAGCCAATATACATTATCCACAGGTTTCTGGCTAAACTATTAAAATTAATCAGGTGGCAAACTTTCATTTCTGCAGCTCTAATAAACAAGAGAACCGGATTCCCTGGGAGTGGGATGGGTGGGGTGTAGAAATGTCAGTAAATATGGCAGTTTTATGAGGAAGAAATTCCTCAAAATGTTGGGGAATGTACTCAAGTTTTAGGCAAATGGACCTAAGCTACATTTACAGTATACACAAGACCATTTATTTTCATTGAGGCATTACTCAATGCAAGAGAAAGCAAATCTATTATTCTAAGTACAGCATTTTGAAAAAAAAATTCAGGGTTCATTATGAGATAGTGATGGAAAAGAATATAGGTGAAAATTCTCTTGTGCACACCAAAATAACCAAAGTTCCATTGATTAGTCTTGATTTTGGAAGTTTACAAACATATGGGTCAAAAATAGATATGCTTACCAAATGTTTTCCATGACCCCTATGTTTGCTCATAGGCATGTTTTTAGGAATATACACATACCTTGCTCTGAGATGACATGGCAAGCTTCACTTCTAGACTGAAGAATGGAAGAGCACTGTGAACTCTAAGGCTCCTCTTCACCTACAGCAGTGAAAAATTGGATTTACACAGCATATTTTTACTTAGCTTAGGTCTCTAAGGGATCATATAGAGAGTGATCCCTGCCAAATTGTGTTGGGCATGCAGCATGTGAAAAGAATAAGCACTTGCAGTGTTAAGGCATGGACATTTAAAATACAATTGGTAAGTTCTTGCATCCTACTTGAATTGATTAATATATTAGTATAAGTTGTGTGATGTGATCACAAAAACACTAAAAAATGGTAGAAAACAAGTTTGGGAATAATACAAATGCCTTACCCATATAATTAAGAATCATTTGTTAAAACTATTCTCTATAGTAACTAAAAAGTAAAAGTCACATATTTGTTGTGTTTCAGTCCTGGGGGAGCAGGACAGAGGATATGATGGTGATGTGCATTTGTGGTTATTTTCTATATTTTTATTAAGACTACAAAGAGATAATCTATAAAACAATGGCCTAGTTGCATGTAACAATGTAAGAAAACAGAAGAAAAAAATCCAGAAATATATAATCAGGCAAAGCTGAAAATATTATTCTGAGTGACAATAACAAGAGCAGGAAATATTAGAGTGAAGGTTTGGATTCTGAATGCTAAAATTCTTTCATAGATTAATATAGGATATGACAAATATAAGATTAAAAATGTGTTTCTCAGGAAAGTATTTCCATTAATAAATGCTTCGGGGTACAGGCCATATTAAGAAGATTACCTTCTGTCTTAGAAAATTTCATTGTTTCCCCCATTAATGAAACACAAGTTTTGGTGTCAAGATAGCAAAGATAAAAAAAAATAGAGAGAGAAATGTGAAGACAAATTCTTTAAAGTAACTTCATGTCACGGGAGAGATGATTATAGCAATTTCTTGTCCACAGCAATATATAGAGCACATAGACACCACATTTCCTAAAATTTGAGATAGTAACAAAAACATTAAGAGCTTGTACTGGCTCACTGTGACCAGCACCTTCTCTAGGTTGAAAGTTGATAACTTCAGAAAATACTTTTGTGAACTTTAAGGAAGACAAGAAAGTGTGCAGACCAGTGAATCAGGAATCACAGGAGCGATGGACAGGAGCACATGGGCAATGGTCGGAAGTGCTCCTCCAGGAATTAGGCTAGGAATCAAATAAGCACCTCTGTATCTGCTCTTTACACCATCTGTCAAGTAGTACTCACTGCTGAATGGGAACTATGACTACTGTGTGGCTCTAAATTCTATTATTTGTTGATGTTGTCTTGCACACTCTATTGGATAATTAGCTAGAAGAATGAATATTTGTTGACTAATAGTTTCCTAGATCAAGGGGTAGGTAGTATGATCCATTTTTTATAGAGGCTATTGGGTTGTATCAAGAGATCCTAAATTTTAAGGTGAAATGTTGGTAAGGAAAGAGGTTTGGGTCCTTTCTGTTAACAAGAGACATTTTTCTTAGTGTTTGAAGTAGGGAAATTTTGATATTAGTTGTAACTTTTTTTCATTTTAAACAAAAAAGGGGAAATGTGGTTGATATATTGTATACCCCAATAAACTTATCTGGGGATCAGAGAACAGAACAGCCACTATATTAAACATAGAGGTTAGGCAGTGGTAGCACACACCTTTAATCCTAGCATTCGGGAGACAGAGTCTCTGTGAGTTCAAGGCTACACTGGAAACAGCCAGACATGGTGCCATACACCTTTAATCCCAGGAAGTGATGGCAGGAAGCAGAAAGTTTTATAAGGCATGATGACCAGGAACTAGAAGCTTTTAAGCTTTTAGGCTTTGAGCAGCAGTTCAGCTAAGATCCATTTGGATGAGGACTCAGAGGCTTCCAGTTTGAGGAAACAGGTTCAGCTGAGGAGTTGGCGAAGTGAGGTTGGCTGTGGCTTGTTCTGCTTCTCTGATCATTCAGAATTCACCCCAATACTCGACTCCAGGTTGTTTTTATTAATAAGTAGTTTTAAGATTCATGTTTCAGTTGATCACAAGAACAAATTGTAGTTGAAAAGGTTACAGACATGCTTTCAGTGTTTCTTCCATAATGAGAAGAGGCCATTTGAAGGGATGTACTGGCAGATGTAGAATCCAGTTAAGACTTTCATCCTCTGCTGTGTGGCCAATGTCATTTCCAAGGGTGAACATTTACATCAAGTTGTGCCGTTGATAGATTATATGTAGCAGTTTTCTACACCCACTCTCATTTAACCACATTTTGTATAAACATGAATAAGAAGAAAACCTTAGTTAAGTTCAATACTGAAATTTAGTGAATTTGTTACTGCCACAAAACCTGGCTTAATCTGACTATACAAGAAAATATATGGCATAAAATTTAAAGTGAATGGCGAAAATATGGAAGTAAAACCAGAGAGTCTCCACAAAATAACAATTGTCATCCCTGGTAAAAATGTGTGTGGAAGATCCTTGAATTTGGAATCCAGTTGAACTAATTTAAATATACTTTCTTTTACCATTTGGTTCTGTGACTTTAGGTGTTATTTAAATTCTTTTTACTCTCATTTAATAAAATGAGGATAAAATAAAATAAAATTGAGATTTTTTGTTTTATATTGTAAAACATATTCTTTAAAAAATTCATACATGTATACAATGTATGTAGATCATATCAACCCTCCACTCCCTTCTTGAAACTCCCTCTGCTTCTCTCTCAACATACCTTCCTATAATGTCATCCTCATAATTTCCTGTCCTTTTATTTTGTAACCCCTGAAGTCGAATTAGATGCCATGAAGATATCACTAACCACGGCATAAAGCAGAAATTAGAAAGGTAGGCAGGGGGCGTAAGTTCTAAACTAATATATCTGGAGCACACAGTCTTTTCCAAGGCACATAAAGAAAGCAAGTTTGGAAACTAAATCAAAATAAGTCAGTGTGCAATTCAGGTTTTTTGTTTTTGTTTTTGTTTTTGTTTTTTTACTAAGACCAAGACTTGAATACGTCAATGAATTAATGAATTATCCATTAAAAGATGGATTCCTGGCTTCTAATCTTTGTTGGAATAATTTACCTCTGTTATATTTATTGAATGAGTTGGCCACATTAAGGCTTCAAGTTTGTTTCTCTATGAGTTTATTAGGTGAATGCTCCCTGGTAGTCAACTGTACACACTTTCCTTGTGATAAAGTTACTTGCTTATTATACTATTGAAATCAGTATAACTGCTGTTTTTATTATAGCTGCATTTTGGTGTATTTCTAAATGAAATCTATAACCCTCTTACTTTGTGTATATACAGCTTTTTATCTTTCTCTGTGTGTCTATCTGTCTGTCTATCTATCTATCTATCTATCTATCTATCTATCTATCTATCTATCTATCCATACATACACACATATCTATTAAGTATGTAAAATGACATGCATTCCTTTTCTAGAAAGTCATTTAACAATAGATACAAAAGCTTTAATGAAAGCTTACCTTTGCCTTAAAAAGGATCTATTTTTAAGGACTTTCCTATTAACAGCTACAGTTAAGTATTTGTTCTTAATATTTTATTATGTGCAAATACTTATAACTTAAGTAGTAATTAGAGAAATGGTGTTGGTATGTGAGAGGACATTATGCAGTCATCAAAACTGTTTTCACAGAAGGCAGAAATAATTGCCATATAACATTACAGGAAAATAGTTGAGTATTTTAGGGTTTAAGTTTTGCTTGTTTGTATGCATATACATTTTCCAGGATACATTATGAAAACATTAAGGAAACAAATGTTTCCATTTTCATTTGTTTGCTCTTTGTTTCTGAATCCTCCAGACTGGGTAATTTATGGAGAATAGTGGTGTATTAAGATCATAATTCTGTAAGGAGAGAATTTCAAGTGCATGGTGTTTGCATGTGTTCTGCTTCTGGTGACATCCTTCTACTGTTTAAAATTGTGATAGGCAATGGAATGATGGAGGCACCTGATGAAGAAACAGAACATGAGATATGGATGTGTTTAGGATGTGTTTATTGTACCCTAGCCCTACCAAAGCTGGAACTCATTTATGTGTGAAAAGCGTTTATTATTTCATTCATGAGGACCAAGTCCATAGGCTTCAGGCTTCTCCCACTGTATATGCCTCCCCAAACTACCAGATTAAGGAATTCAAATTTTAACACATAAACTTTGGGGGAACATGCTCAAACGACAGCAGAAATATAGCAAATACTAAAGTATCATGTTTCTAGGACTTACATCTTAAAGACTTCACATATACTATCCCAGAATGTGCCTTTATTTTGATACAAGTTCTTTCAAGAAGTAATAGCATGTCTTCAGGTTTGGGATCTAATACAGGACGAGGGCTGTTCTTACCCGAATAGGAGTTGAGGACACGAGTTCAAGACACTAGCTACAAGAAGGAGCTAGCCATCTGTAAATCAAGGGGAGCCTATAGAAATAACCATCTTTCTAGGACCCTTCAGTCCGTAATTGTGAGGAAATACATTTCTCCTGCTGAAATCCCTTGCACTGTATTGCCGTTTGCTTTGCTAAGGCAGCTGATCAAACTAGTAGAGTGCCTGTGTAAGGTAGGCTTATGAGCGTCTTTTATTTTGTTCATTTGTGTGTCTCTGCCAGGGGTTTACCAGCAGGATAATATCTGGGTCCAGGCACATTTCTCTCAGAGGCATGGGGGTGTCTTCTTACAAAGTACTAGGGTCCTGTTCACTGTTCTAACATAAATTCTCCATGGCTGTGTCTCCCTGACCTGAACATGAACCCGGAGAGGCCAGAGCTTTTAGCCAAATAAACATTGCAATCTATTGGCTTGTTATTCACATTGGAACATTGGACAATCCTGATATCTTATGAACTGGCATTTAAATGGCATCAGTTCATAATGTACACAGACTGCTCTACAGTATTACAAGCACAGTCTGCACTATGACTGTGGTAAAGATTTCTGGTTATTTCCATCACCTCTGAAAATGATCATTTCTGAATGCTCAGTGGAGATTTTTCCTTGTAAGGAAAAATTCAGTGTTCCATTCTTTTGATTCTTAACAGTGTTGCCTGACATTTATTTCATATATTTATATATAATTGCTTTTTCCAGATAGGCTTTCTCTGTGTAATGGCCCTGGCTGTCCTGGAACTTGCTTTGTAGACTAATCTGGCTTGGAACTTGCAGAGATCCACCTGCCTCTGCCTCCTGAGTGCTGAGATTAAAGGTGTGCACCACCAACACCCCTTTGCAATCAGGCATATGTATATCTCTTTTCCCTCCATGGCCACTTTTGTTCCACAAACACATTTAGTCTTCTCTCACGCATGATTCAAAGGAAAAATAACTAAATATAAGAGAAAACTACCTCAACTACAAATATTATTTTATTTACTTACTTACTTAAATATTTATTTATTATGAAAAAGAGGACATTGGGAAAGAGAGAGAGAAGCTAGGAGAATAAACATTAACAAAAACTCCTTCATTTTATGAAGTAAAATTGGTATCTTATGATGGAAAGGGCAGCAAAGGCGCTGTGAAGTACAATGGATTTCCATTGGTTTGTCACCTGAACTTGACCTTAAGAATGAAATTATTGAAAAATATTACTATATCCCTCAAGCCCCTTTAGATTGTCCACTAAATTCCTGGCACCTTGAATATGCTATTTCTAATCTAGAAACTGTCTATTAAAAGCAGTGGTATCAATTTGAAAGAATTGTATCTTAAGGGTTAACTTGATTACTACATGTCACAGAAAAATGTTTCTTCAATAAAGAGTTTTCTTAGTGAAGTTTCCTTAGAAATTCTATGTCCCCCAAAATACCAACAGAATTCCAACAGAAAAGAAAACCCACATTTACTACAGATCTAATGAGACAGGAACTTTATATCCACAATTTTGTTCAATATGTCTAACATTGTTAATAGGTAGGAATGAGCATTGCAATTTTAGATGGCAGGAGATTGAGGCTCAAAAAGTTGGATTAATCCATCACATGAATCCAACCTTAAATGACAAAACTGAGATTTGAATCGAGTAGCATCTAAATCAGAAGGAGGAAATCTAGACAATACATAGTTTTTGAGGCAGCCTCTATCTCATAAACATCTTCTTCCCACCTTGGATCCCTTAGTCTCATCTTGGATCTGGGTTGAAGGATATGTATCCTGTTACCACATGACATGCTCCATAAAATAGTGTTTCCCACAGGACCAAAGGTACTTCATTGAGGAGATATTCTTCTGGATATTTCAAAACACAGTTGTCAACTTCAACTTATTAAATATAGAATGCATATTTAATTGATGAAAAAGAACCATATTCTCAGAGGTCTGCATTAGAGTCTCTTCCGAGTTTGTTCATGTAATGTCTTATTTCTATCCATCTGCCTTTTTTCTTAGGCCTTTTTCTTTACTCTGCTTTTCCCCATTAATCTAATGTCTCTGATCTCTAATGCTTCTAAAAGCTTTTAGTTTAAAGATCTCATACTCCATGGAAATCTCTTACTTTTCTCATGCATTTAGGTCTTTTCAGTAAGATTTTAAGATGAGAAAGAACAAAATGGACTTGGCCTGCTATCACGAACTAAATAATGCCTTTACCTTTTCTCAATTTCAATCTGGGCTTGTGGCTTCTATGATTCTCCCCACTATATTCACATGGAGAAAGGGTAGCATGGTTAGTTTTATATTGCTGTGGTAAGATACCATGATTTACTGGTTTTTTACAACTTCAGAGGCTTAGAATTCGTGACCATCATAGCAGGGAAAATGGCAGCACATAGGCAGGCATGGTGCTGGAAGAGTAGCTCAGAGCTCACTAGAGACAACTGTGATGCAGAGAGGAAGCTAACTGGGAATGGCGTGGGCATTCAAAACCTCAAAGCATACCCCTAGTGACCTCCCCTAACAAAATTACATTTAATCCTTCCCAAATAGTTCCACCAACTGGAATCCAAGTATTTAAATATATGAGCCTCTGGGGGCCTTTGCCATTGAAATCACTACAGGGTAGAATGATCAAACCCAGATATTCTCTTTTGCAGTATGAAATGCAGTGACTCATGAAGCCATCTTGATCCAGATATCTTTGAAGGAATGATGAGAGTAAAACGGAAGTCGAAGAAATTACCTGATTATAAGATATCATATTGCTGTCATGGTATTTGATCCTTATAATGCACATACTAGGTAAAAATCAATATCAATTTAGTCTTCTTATGGAAAAAAAAATGAGAGAACTGCTCCAGGCTGTCTAGCTAAGATGAGAGAGTTGGGTTTTTACTATATCTTCTGTGCAAGTTCTTAACTCCTAGGAATGGTGAGATCAAAGAGCTTAGATTATCTTTTCTATTGATTTATTTCTTTATTTTCCCCATGTTGTGCATTCTCAGAGGTATCAGCTAATGGATCCAGCACTTTGGGGCTGGAGGTTATGGCTCTGCATTTCTATCAAATTCCTGGATATGAGGGTCCTAGTGGTTCTTGAACCACACCCTATGGCAATGCAAGTCTGTGTTAACTCAGATGACTTCCACAGTGCCTCACAAAATTTAGTTTCAACCATCATCAGAGGCCTAAGTCTCCCTAATTGATGTATTTTTAATCTTATACCATTGGAGTTTGGTACAACTTTCCACTCTGTGTAAAGTATATTCTTCAACATTTTCCCTAAATGTAACAACTACAAACCTCTCTCAGAATGACTAGTTAATATTTCCTAATGTTTTAATGAGTAGAAATTAATTTTTTATACTCTACAAACCTCACAGCCTAAAGATAGCTATGTTATTTATTTATTCCTTAGAAGTTTATGTCACTACAATTTCGTATTTTGTGGACTTTTTTTTTCTTTGCTTGCTTTCTTTCTGCCTAATTCCTTTCCTTTATTCTTAGGTCCCGTCCTTTCTTCTTTATTGTGCTAGGAAGGAACTGAACTGGGGCCTCTTATCTGCTTGAAAAGGCGATTACATCTTGAGATCCACCTCTTTTGTTTTCAGGTGCTGATCTTCATTATTAGCATATCACTCACTGTTGTTTGTGTCCCTGACCAGTTTCTACCCTCAGTGACTGAAGGATTCAAGTAGATGGTCTGTTAGTGTGTTTGGGTGGTAGTGTGACTCTTCCTTATATTTGTGATTTTTTTAAACTTCATTTTAATCACTGTCTCTTCTTGGTTTGGTCATTTAGAACAGGTATGGCACTTCTCAAGCTATGATTGTATGCACTCCCATCTGATTTAGCCTCCGGTCCTTCCAGATGGCATTTGTGAAGTTATCCCAGTTTACCAGCTCTACGGTATCATAGTACAATAAAAATCCCCTTTCTTGTCATAGTATGTGTTGTACAAAAATTAAAGAATTGTGCTGAGTTGCAATGAGGGTAGGAGAGGAAAGCAGAAGAAAAAAAAATGTGGTCTATGTGGATCAGCAAAGTATATAGATGGTGGATTATTAGTGCCCAGGACTAGTCAGCCTGGTAATCCAAGATATTTCAAGAAAAGAACAATAGGCCTGTTAGACAAGGATGTATTGGTGTGCCCTAAATGATCATCTGGAAGCTGTTATCTCAGCTGTTTTCCAGGGATGATTTGATTAATGTCAAGAGTCATAGGTTAAGCAAATGTTTATCAGGGTTATCCCAGGATCAAGTGCAAGCATGTCATGAATGCAGAAGGGCTTCCACATGGAAATGGTAGTTTTTGCTCACTTCTTGATTAATGTGACCCATCTTAACCTTCAAAGAAGTCTGATATTATGAAGATCCTTCTTTCTCCTTTAACCCAGGAAAATATTTATTCCCTTGCTTCTTCGGTGCTTAAGTGAATTATGCAGAAGCTAGCAGGAGTTGGTTAATTATTCAAATGTGCTTATTATACATAAGCAGCATGTTGGTTCTGTCTCTATTTGTGCATATGTATTTATTTTTTATGAACCTATTTTCTGTCAGTGGAGATAAGAGAATAGAATTAGCACATTTGTCCCATTTATTGTTACAAAATATGAACTTAAGATCTGTATACTGATTTAGGGAAGCATTTTCCTAGGAGTCTATGTGAGCCCTGGTAGAAGAAAATTGTTAGTAACAAATACACTTGTGAGATTCTCCATCAAACAGCAGCACCGGGGGAAAAATGACATGCATCTTATGGAATCTGTTAAAAAAAAAAAAAAGATTTTGAAAAAAATAAGGACATCTTTTGAGGGACAGAGATTTGGGAAAAATCATCTGTGGGAAAGGGAGAGGGACAGACAGAATAGGCATGAAGTTTCCCTCTGCCACAACACCTTGAGGGAACCAGGAGTGTGGAAGGTAGCAAGGAGGAGGAGAAACAAGAAAACATAAACACTGCTTTAGGTAATTATACACAAATCTTTATGTAGCTTTGACGATGGGAAAGAAAGGGGCCATTCTTAAAGGTGCAGAGCTAATTGCATTTGCTAATTGCATTTTCCTGTATTGACACTCCCTCACCCAAGTGATAGCTTTGCCCAGAGAAGACTACTGCTTTCAGAGGCAGCCAGGAGGAGGGCCCAGATTCTGTGTTGGGCTTTTTGCCGCTTTTGCCACTGTTTATCTTCCTTGTAAACCAGGAACAGGTGCCACACACTCCAAGCGCTTTCTGTTCAGATGTAATTAGAAAATGGATGGAGCCTGTCTTTTGAGGTATTTCTTAATTTGCCTGTACTGATGGATTCATAGTCTAACCTACATTGGGAATATGCAACATGACTTTAGGTAGCACACAAGTGAATAATATCAAGCTTAAGATGTCTACATTTTTTTACTTTCCTTATGCATAAGGCAATTGAAATTGAATATCCATTTGTAGTGTCAATATAAGAAAAATGTATCTAAATCATACCAGTAAAATATATTTAAATTATTGGTTATTTCTAGAACATATACACAATATTAGGTCAGTATGCACATATGGGATATTTGTGAAGATAGCATTTAGATGATTGTCATTTGGGAATCTCCAACATGTGGCACAGTATGACATAAAGGAGGTAGGATCATAGTTCAAAAGATAGTTTCTTTGTTTGAGGTAGGATAATAAATTCTAATGTGTGTTATGTATGCTAGTGCTGATTTTTCCCATAGCTTGTGACCATTCAAATATAAATAAATTAAAATGGAATAAAGTTAAGAAGTCACTTCCCTGGTTGCATTTGGCATATTTCGGTTGCTCATTAGACACATGTTTCCAGAGGGTCATACATTAAGAAGAATAGGTACAATATAGAATGCTTACATCATCGCACACAGTTCTGTTAGACCAAGCTGCTTTGGAGGCCCTGGAAGGAACAACATGAGTTTAATACTTCCCAACCCTGCACTTGAACATTAGTCTGATTATTTCCTTTTGTTTATTACTGTATTATTTTCTTCTGTGTGTATTTCCTCTATAAATGTTTTGCACTCAAACCTTAAAACTCCAAAGAAGTTAACTAGAAAAGCTTCGATCACTGTGTTTAAGCCTTGAAGAGGCCATGATTTGAAAGAAAGCATGTAGGGCTATAAGGGAAGGTTTAGAAGGAGGAAAGAGAAGGAAAATAATGTAACTAAATTATAATTTCAAAAACAAAATAATAAAATAGAGATACCAGGAAAACTAAAAATCTACTTTTATTATTATTGATTTTCTCATTTCCATGCCTCTGTGGTGGATTCTCTCTCTTTTTTTCTCAAGTATTATCACATTTCAAGTAGGTAGAAGAGTTGGTATTCATGACTGACTGTCACTGAAAATTTAGTGTCCTTCTGCTGTAAGATGGCTCCCTTAGAGCTGCATGAATGTTCCCTGCCTAGAACCTAGTATGTGTATATTGTTGAAATCAGAAGAGGATTGCTCCCTGGGTTGCAGGATGACTTTGTGGGTTAGACTGTGAGTCATAGGCTTCTCACATGCTAGTGTGCAGTTCAAGCATATAGCTCTGCCAAATTTTCTACCATGCTTGTACAAACTGTTGTAACATACTGTTGTTCTTGGGATGAGAAATGTGTTTGGGGACTTGTTTCTCACCTGTGTATTGTTTTAGTGGGTGGAGAGTGCATGTTAATGGAACAGCCCATGAGATTTTTATGCCTGCTCCCTCCCTCTTATATACTTTCTGTTTCTTGACTGTAGACTCAATGTGACATCTGCTGCAATGCTCTCCCCTGCCATGATGGACTGTAACTGGTCTTAATCTATGATACAACTCCTTCCTCTCTTAATACACAAGTCTAGGAGTTGGTTTCATCATTATTATTCTCATTATATATATGAGCAGAGTGAGGCCAATAATGAAAACTTGTGGGACAGTCATGCATCGCTTAACAGTTATATTGTGGGAAATGTGTTAGGTGTATTTCTCACTGTGAGAACATGACAGAACACTCATGGAAGTGGAAATGGTCTATGTCAGTCACTCAACAGTGTTTCATAATACAATCAACACACATGGTAAACACGAAATGTATAAGACCACTAACAACAAAGTATGGAATACTGATTTAGAGTAAATTTTGCATAAGTGGATTGAGTTCACACTAAAATAAACATTGAAGAGTATAGTGTAGTAAATGCATATACACAGAGGGCAATAAGTTATTGATATTATCAAGGTGATAAGTACTGTACATATTATGACTGCAACAAAAATGTGAGTACTGCATGGTGATATGATGATGTGATGTCTATGATGGCCTGAATGAATAGGAAATTTTTTTAAAGATCCATTGTAATCCTAAGAGACTAATTGTTGGTATACAGTGCTGTTTTTTGTTTTTTTTTTCAGTACATAGCTGTAACTATATAGTGCACAGTTTATTTCCTTCTGTCCATGATCTGAATCTAACAAAGTTTTGGAAGTCAACTGAGGGATTGTGATTCTTGCATAATGGCAATTGGACTTGTTTCAATGTGTCCTTTTCTATCTGACTATCGTGAATAGAAGATGAAACAATTGACTGAGAATCAGCAAGCACAATGCTGTTTTTCTCTCTAAGCTCCTTCCTTCTTCCTACCTGGAAACTAAACATCAACACATTTTGTTCCACTGCATAAGAAGACGCATGTGGGTCATTTCTTTTGCCTTCCAACAATCTGATACTATTGTTTTAAATGGGGCTAATTAACATACAATATAGCAGGGTAATTAACATCTCTTTGTCCCAGATATTGGCCAGGCTCTGCAGGCTCATCCTAAAAAATATTTTTCATAGCATTGGGAAAATAATGAGCCTCATTCACTTTTAACCTCAGCCATATCTGAACTCATGACCCAGAAGTGGATGGCTCAGAGGCCCATTATGAGCACCTACAGCCATCTATTGTGACAAGAGTGGCCACATATTCAGCTTAATGCTGCCCAGATATTATCTGTTACCTAAGCACAAAGACAAACCACAGATACAAGGTAGCCATAAAAATCTCTTGCTGAGATTTATAGAAAATGTTGTCACTTTAATTAACATTTTCAAACAACAACAACCATCATTCAGTGCTGCAAAACTAGCCACACACAAGATGCTAAATTTCTGAGTGTTTTAAAACAGAAAAAAAAAATGCTCTTTTGAGAATGGAAAGAAATGGAGTTTTCAGTTTGTAGACTGGAAAGATTGGAATAAAAGTAAGGTTTTTATCCCTCTATGCCTTTTGAATGAAAATCGCAGGTTTTACCCTGACATCATTCTTCTTTTGTTAATTTGCCACCCTGACATGCAGAACCTTTGCAAAAATTCTTAGAATGGATTAAAATTGCATTTTTATAAATGAGCTTGAGATCTTGCGTTTTGTAGTCTGGAGAAATAGAAGGTAATTGGAAGTTCTTTGGAACTTGGGAAATGAAATCAATTTTTGTAAGAGATTAATTTTTTTTTCATCTGAAAGAATGCAAAAGTGGCCCCATCACTTTCTTTTCTCACTCAAGCTCTCTTTTTCTGTAGTCTTAGAAACACAAATTGGTCTCTCACATCAATCATTATCTTCCACTCCCTTCATCCAAAGAGATGACATTTGGACACATAAAGAGAAGTGTTCTGACGGTCTCTGTGTTGAATCTGGGTTCCTAGACAGTTTTGTTTCTGTAGCTTGATGCTTCCCATTCACCTACAGCCTGGATGGTCTAACAATATCAAAATGCTCAGCTTTGTGAGTCTATGAGTTCATTGCCATCCAGAAAGAAAATTTCAGATCCATCAGCTGATAGGGCAAAACCATGAATAAGGGCTGACATTCACTTGTTTTATTATGTTATACTTTTTGGTACATGTGAAGCTCACTTGATCCTTTCAGCAATTGTAAGAGACTCATCATTATGATGATCTTATAGAGGGTGCAGTTGAGACACCAAGAGGTTTTATATATAAGAGAGAGGATGAGAGAGAGAAGGAGAGAGAGAGAGAGAGAGAGAGAGAGAGAGAGAGAGAGAGAGAGAGAGAGATGGAGATGGAAACAGAGACATAAACACAGACAGAGACACAGAGACAGAGAGAGAAAATGTGTCAGGATCAGAACACACACACATAGTCTGGTTACATCTACTTCTACAGTCATTTTCTATTTTCTACTGGGCCATTGATGTGTGCCTCTGGACATACAAGGGACTCACTAGTTACTCCTCTGCCCTTCAGTTTTGTTTTTATTTCAATGCTAACTTCTGCATTTGTTCCTTTGGTGCTCTCTAGATCTTACAGAGGACCAGAGTCTTGTCCTGTGTCCTGAAAATTGAACAATGAAAAGTCCATTGGAATGTCTACTCCTACCACTCCCTTAGATCAGGAGATTCCAGAGAATTCCATTTGTTCCTCAGGGGCTGACTTAAACCTCACTCTGGTGGACTGGAGTGATGGCTCAATGGTTCATCGCATTTACTGTTCTAGCAGCAGACCTGAGTTCAGTTTCCAGCACTGACATGGTGATTCAAAACCACCCATAACTCTAATTTCAAGAGATCAGCCTTGATCCTCTGACCTTCTTGTACATTAGGCAGCTATGTACAAGGTGTACACGTATACATGCAGGTAAAACATTAAAACAAGTAAATCTTGCAACCTTGATTTCAACAAACTGACCATCTGCCACCATGAATAGCTGTATTCACTATGACACAGTAGGTTGGGTGGTTTCTAACCCCTGATAGGGGAATGACTTTTTGTATGCTATGAAAATACATTGCTCTGATTGGTTAATAAATAAAGCTGTTTGACCAATGGTGGGGCAGAATAGGGTTAGGCAGGATATTCTCACTAGACAGGAGGAAGGAGAAAGGCATAACAAAGGAGAAGCTGCTAGCTTCTGCCATAAGAAGCAAGATGTAAAGATACCAGTAAGCCACGAGCCGCATGGCAAAGTATGGGTTTATAGAAATGGATTAATTTAAGATGTAAGATCTAACTAGCAAGAAGCCTGAGTCAGTAGGCCATACAGTACATAATTAATACAAGCCTTTGTGTGTTCATTTGGGTCTGAGCAGCTGTGGGACCATGAGGTCGTGGGAGCCGGGAAAACTTTGAGTTACAACCCCCCTTTTAAGCCATCTACCTTATTCTTTTTCTATTACCTTCACATGTCTGTCCTTGTCACCACATTCTTACTCTTGGAAGGCAGCATTGGGTTCTTCTATGTCACCTGGCTTAACTTATAACCAAACAACCTATTTTCTAAGTTGAAACAAGCAAAATCTCTCAAGCACCAAAACCTGGGCACTTTAAAAATAAAAAGCTTTACAAATTCCCAGAGTTTGTAAAATCAGTCCCTACATATCTAAGTTCATTTTGGCTTTCCCTCTAGCTGTTACTGGTGACATTCGGCAGTAATATCTGCCATTCCTCAATGCCATGTAGAATGTCCTCTCCCCACTGTAGAACATTTATACAATCCCCCGCTGCCTCAAAACATCCTTATTTTCTCTATGTGTGAGGCAATGGCATATCTTCAGACCTTTGTTAAATATTTACTTCAAATGATGATTCTAGTTTCATTACAGACCAGACCAAGCCCCCAAGCCCTTTTTTAAGTTAACATCTCACATTCTTTCTGAATGATTAATTATATATGAAACACTTACAGTATGTTAGACCCAGCTACTCATTAGCTGTGACTTATTAAATTATAGGACTGAAGAGCATCAAAAACTTATTATCTTATTCATAGCTACGTTCTCAGTTCGTTATGCACTGCCTGGCCTATAACAGATACTGGATGTTGAAAGCAGAACACAGGAACCAACAAAGAAACTTCTAATTAAAAAGTATTGTTGTTAGCCTTAATACATCTACATCGGGAGGTGATTAGTCTTACTGCAACTTTGTATGCTATGTTTTGTTGACATGCATGAAATTCCTAAACAGAAATGGAGGAGGAGTGGATTGAGGAGGGCAGGAACAGAGAGGAGTTGGGGAGGAATTGGGAGGAGAGGAGGGAGGAGAAAATACAGCCTGGATGTAAAATAAATAAATAATTTATTTTTTTAAAAGCTATTGCTATTAGCTGATGAGAAAGCTTCATACTAGAAGACATTTATTGAACACTTAGTACGTGATAAAGATTATTAGGAACTTGCCTGTTGTAATTCCTTTTAGATATGTGACAGGCTAATAAGTTAGTTTGTCATGTTACTTCATATCACAGTTGTGTCAAGTGGCTCTGTGACAAAAATATTTTTGAATATAGATGATCTATAGGTACCTAACGGTCAGCTGATTTACTTTCTCTTCATATATATATATATATATATATATATATATATATATATATACATATATATACATATATATATATGTATATATATATCTGTGAATATATATAAAAAGTAATGTTATGGATTTTTATTACTTCCCACCGTTTTTCTACATCCTCACACACACACTGCTACCAGCTTGTACTTTGATTAATGTCCTTGTTTCCACATTGAGGACCAAGCTCTGGTGAGCATGAGCACCTGAAGGAAGCATGTTAAAGGTGCTTTGCAGCCTTGCTCTGTAGCTCTGCCTTAGAAAGGACACACTGATCCTCTTTTTTTTTTTTTGGTAAATTTTTTTTTCATATAATATATTCTGACCATGATCTTCCCTCCCCGACCTCTCTCCAGATCCTTTCCACCTCCCCACCCACGCAAATTCATCCCCTTTCTTTCTCTCTCTCTTTAGAAGACAAATAGGCAAACAAAACAAATAAAATGACACATCACAAGACACACACACACACACACACACACACACTCACACAAACATCCATAGAAATACAAAAATCAGAAAGTGTTATATACAAGCAAAAGTCCAATATGACAAAAAGAAGCCCAAATACAGCAATATGAGACAGTCTACAAAAATATCATTGAGTTTATTTTGTGTTGGTCGTGGACCTACTCTTAAGTATGCTTAATATACCCAGTGAGAGTCTATTGAAGAGAATTAAATTTTTCTTTGCAAGCTGATGTCCGTTGGAGATACCTTCTAGGTTAGGGATGGAAACCCACATCCAATATCCCCCCTCAGTGCTGGAACCTCATCTATCTTAAACCCTTGTAGGCCCTTTGCAGCCACAATCTTTGTGAATTCATATGTGCATCAGTCCTGTTGTGTCTAGAAGATACTGTCTTGTTGCAGACACCCATCCTCTCTGACTCTTACAGTCTTTATGTCTCCTTTTCCACAAGAGTTCCAGAGCCCTGAGGGTAGGCATTTGATGAAGATATCCCATTTAGGACTAAGTCTTCTAAAATCCCCCACTCTTTGCACATTGTCCAGTTATGAGTCGCTATGTTATTTCATACATACTATAAGAGGAAGCATCTCTTATGATGGCTGAGTGATACAGTGATATGGGTATATCAGGATATCATTAGGAGTCCTTTTATTATCATGTTCCTTTAGCAGAACAGTAGTATTTGGTTTTCCCCTAGGCCTATAGTCTATCCAGTTTCATGTTTCTGGCCACCCAAGTGTTGGACATGGTTTCCATCACATAGAATGGACCTTAAATCCAATCAGAGAGTGTTTGGTTATTCCCACAATGTTTCCACCACTATTGTAACAGCACATCATGGAGGAAGCTCACTGTTGTAGCTTGCAGGATTTGTGGCTAGGTTGGTGGTTACCTTTCTTCTCTGGTAACATGCAGAGTACCTTTGAGCACCATGAACACTAATCAGTGGGGATGAAGGCTCTAGTTAGTCACCAGATCAACTTCTCTGTGTTCAATGAGATACGTAAGTGTTGTCATCAGCAATAGGGCCTTAGCATTAGTTTTTGGAGAGCAACCAATAGCCTTGGCAATAGTCTGAGATGTTAGGGTGTTTCTGAGGGACCCCTTTGGCCAATGACTTCACTAGATGTAACCCATTTCTGACACTGAAAGTTTCACTTAGTGGCAAAAGCTGTCTAGTTGGGACAATATCTCCCTTGATATTTGGTGAGTCCATTTAGATTCCTTTCCTCTATGTATATATTTTAAAGAGCTCCTATAGTACTGGATTTCCATAGGACCCCACAAATGGCCCATAGTATTAGTTGTCATTGACTATATTCTATCCTTTATCGCTTCCATCTTTTCCCTGTTCAATCTTCTTGTTCCAATTGCTTCCATCTTTCTATAACTATATATTCTATTCCCCCTTAGTTATCTCCCTTAATTAATTTTCATATGGATTATAGCATGCCTATGGAAAGTTAACTTCCTCCTCTTACTTTTATCTTAGTTCCACAGTGGTGTGGAGGAGTGGCTGACAAAAGTGTATGAAAGAATATACAAATAGCTTCTGTTTTTCTCTTCAGCACCAAGCATATTTATTAAAAAAAAAAAAAAAAAAAAAAAAAAAAAAAAAAAAAAAAAAACGAAAAACAAGCAAGCTCTCTTTGGACACTTATCTCATGACTTCTTTTCATTCCTCAGGCCCTGTGAGTAAATGTTTTCAGCTTTACTATATATCTTTGGGTATTTTTAGCTAAATCATCAAATCACAAGCAATATGCCTCATAGTAAAGTTGGTGGAATAGGGTGCCCCATTTGTGTCTTGTAAATAATCTATCTGAATTAAAGATGTTGTATGAAAGTAAAAAAGATGATTTCTATGGATTTTCAGCACACAAAATGTATTCTAATCATAAACTTTATCACTCAGGCCAACATCGTTCAGCAGGGAAAGGGTCTTGTTGCCAAGCCTAACAACCTAAGTTCCATATCGAGGACCCACATGGTGCAAGGTAAGAACCAATTACTTGGCTTCTGACTTTCACACATCCGCATAACACATGCCATGAATGCCATACAATAAGAAATAAATGTAATAAAAATAGCACTCAGAATTATTCATGCACATAGCATTTATATATATATATATAATATTTTATTAAATTTTGAGAGTTTTACACAGAATGTTTTCCTATGTTGACACCCTATTCCTCCTGTTAAGTCCTTTGAGATCCCACTTAATTTTTCCCCATCCCTTCCCAACTTCAGGTTATTTTGTTTGTTTGTGATAACCAACAAAGTCTAATTTGTGCTGCCTATATACTCATTCATGTGGGTCCATCCCCTGGAGTTCAGTTGACCTACCAGTGCCACATCTTAAAAACAAAGCAATTTTCCTTTTAGTGCTTTCTGTAGGGGTGGGTTTGTGGATAAGCATTGTTTAAATCTGGCTTTGTCTTGAAATGTCTTGTTCATTCCGTCTATGATGATTGAAAGTTTTGCTGGGTATATTAGTCTGGGCTGATATCAGTCCTTGTGGGAGGCTTTGCCCTGGAAGAGGTAGGGATGGGGAGTGGGCTGGGGGGAAGGGGAGGGGGCAGGAAGGGGGAGAACAAGGGAATCTTTGGCTGTTATGTAGAACTGAATGGTATTGTAAAATAAAATAAAATAAAACAAAGCAAAACAAAACAACGACAAACCCCTTTCTTCCTCCCCCAGGAGCCATCAACAGTCAATAGTTCCTCAATTAGGTTGTGTACTCATAAAACCCTCCACTGTCCATGCTAGAATGTTGATTGGCTTGATCTTGTATGTGTCTTCTGAAAGCAAGCATGCCTGTTGTGAGTTCATGAGTATAATGTTCATTTCAAACCAAGGAGACAATGTTTTACTCTGGTCCTCTTTGACCTCTAGCTCTGTCAATTATTTTGGCCCCTTCTTTGGCAATGGTCTCTAAACCTTTATGATACCATTGTAAGATTTGTAGTGGAACAATGTCATGACCCTTATTCTCTTAACCCTGATCAGTTGATTATATACAGCAATTTAAAAGAAAGAATTATTTGTCATAAACATGCTTGCTAATTATGGATATCATTAATCTTAGAAGTAAGGAGCCTGTTTTTGTTTTTGTTGTTGTTGTTGTGTGTGTGTTTTGTTTTGTTATTTCTCAGGTTAATTAAGTATTACAATCCAGAATTTGGGAATTATCAAACTGTGGCACACATGCTGGAATCCTGCAGCACATTTCCAAACACATTTGTTTAATTTCAGAATGTTAAGATGAGGCCAGCACATTTTATTATTCAGTTAGGGATTTTTTACTTTCATAAATTGTTAGATTTTTCTTTTTCCTTACTGTAAACTATATTTTCATGTTGTGGCACCAACTAATTCAGTCACCAGATAAGGCTTTAAAGTATAATCTGACAAGATACATTGAAGCCAGCATGACAGCTAGGAGGATGTGACATGCAATTAAATTATGTCTGACAAAAGACTAGTAGCTTCCCTATATCCAAGAATGACTGGGCAACTTTGTCTATGTTTTATTATTTATCTCTGTGCTCAAAAGGGGGTCATGCACTCATCTGGATCAATGTGATCCCGTGCATTTTTCCTATGCCTTAAACTGCATATTTTCTGAGTTTTTCCTTAATTCTTGGTCAGTTATATATTTAGTTTTTATATATTTATCAATTTATAAAATTTACTTTGCTACTGTATTGATATCACTTTAAAGATTCATACTTCTTAGTGCTTAATCATAAGACACATTATAATTTCTTCAAGGCCCACAGAGTGATTTCAATATGCAATTTTATATTTCAATTAAGTTGACCCAGGAAGGAAAGGGAAGACATTTGTTACTCCAACTGATTAGAAGATGTTTAAAGAAAAGGAATAAAATTGGTATATACTAACCATGACCTCTTGATAATAGATGTGACACCATGTTAGAGACAGATTATTTTTCAAAAGCCACTTCTTGCAGGATAATGAAAATATTTTAAAAGCATATAGAGATCTTGCAAGAAGGTAAAAGGATGAATTATTAAACATACTTCAGCTTCTTGATAAAAATTTTATAATGACTGCATGATGTTCACCTAACCTTTTCAGTAGTATGGAAACAAGAGAACTGCTTACTTCAAGATGTAAATGGGATTCCTCTTTTTGTTTCATTTAGGCAACATTTTCCATAGTAGACCTAGAGATTCCAAGTGAGTCCAAATTTCAACCTATAATTTGTGGGAGGTCTGGTTTGTTCATTTCTCTAAGAATTGCTTGGCCATACTATTAACACTCAGAAAAGCAACTTGCATTCACAAACGGTGTAAAATAATACAAATGAATCACAAGTATTGATGGGGATACAGAGACTCTGAGCATTGAGTACATACTTAACTAGGAATCATCTACAAGTACAGAATTTAGAATGTACCATGGTGAGGGGAGACAACAAAAGACAACATTTTCTACTGACACCTCCACCCATTATACTCCCAGAGGTGGCTTGTGAATTAAAAAAAAACAAAACAAAACAAAACAAAAAAACATCTTACCCACTCATATATTTCCATCCTTTAGTATCTCATATGCAGAAAGAATGTAAAGAGGGGGATATGTACCCTTTGGGCATTTTTATATGTCGACAACAAAAGATACAATTTTTACTTCAATTTTGTGCCAAGTAGCTATATTTAGGCTTAGCAAATGTTGACTGCAAGAATATCCCTTATACATTTATATATTTCAGAGGGCTGTAACCTGATACCATGAGGAGGATACCGTCCCCACACTTACATTGTAGCTGGGTCAAACTTGTCCTGTCTCTATTGCTGCTTAAGCACAAGCACCTGGAGTAGAAGTATTAAACTCCAACTGGAAAAGGATGAGCAATAACCTAGAAGCCACATTCTGTGGACAGAAACAAACTAGAGTGAATTTTACTGAGGGACTAGAGAAGGGGACAGAATGTAGGCATCACAGCCAGGAAATCAGGGGTTTGGTCACACTATTATCACATACGATTGAAATTATTTCACCTCTTTTGTAGCCTGCTGTCTTTCCGTGTAGGCAGCAATTGAGGTGAATGCATTTAAAAGTAGATGAGAGGTACATAGCTTAGTGAAATGTCTTTCACAAAGATAATTCTCAATAAATAATATTATAGTCACTTTTGAGTTGACCTACCTCTGAGAACTTTTTCATTCTTTATGTGAGTTGGTATATGTTAATTTTGTTTCTGTAATTATGCTGATTGGTCAGGAAGATACCTAAAGCTTCATTTAGACTTCTAAATTGTTCAAGGGATTGTATTAACTGACATTGCTCACAGTTCAAAAAGCACAGAAAATAAGCTGCATTAAAGCAAATTATGTGTGGCATATCATCTGGTTGATTTTTTTTCAACAATGAATGCTTTAGTCTTGCTAAACTTTAATTGGTAAAAGCATATAGGCTGTATATACATTTGTTTGAAGAAAAAACAAATTATATTGACTTAAATGAAATTAAAACTTTAGTTTTATAATGAAAATATGAAGTTGTTGACCCTGTGAAATGTCTATTGGGATTTCATACTGTTTTCTAAATCTTTCTTAGAGGAATTGCTGATTGGTCTCTATTAAGATTCTAATAGAAGTCTGTTATCCTTGATTCTGGGAATTGCTGCCTGCAAAGCGTAAGTGATCCTTTGCTTTTTTTATATAAGGAAATATTCAAGCACAGACAACATTGAACATAGATAATGCTCATTGCATAAGGGGCAATTTGAAAATGGTTTTTACTTAATTTTTCCTTTACTTTCTACACATGGACAATGAGGAATTTTCTTCCTTGAAATTGCTCATTGCAATTGCTATTTGCAGACTGTTTAGTATCCTCATCTTTTGTCTCTCAAAACTGCTTAGTTAAAATGGTTACAGGATGCTGCTACACATTTAAGTTTGCCTGGGATGGTTCTTGTATCTCAGTACAATTACTATTGTGGTTTGATAGTTCTCCAGCTACAAGATTTGCATTAAGCTCAACTATGCTATGAACCAGGTTGGGTCCTTCTGTCTGAGAACCTGAGGTTAGTTATGTTCTTGGCCATTTCTCCTATACACTCAGTCATACCAACACATTCTCTATTTTGGCAATCTCAGGAGCACCAAGGTGCCTGAAATAGAATGAGAGACAGGAAAATAGTTGAGGTCTTTCCCCCACTGATTGTATTCTTGGAATTGATGATTTTATCAAAATCTATACTAGAAGTCATCACCTTTTGTATTATTTTCATAATATTTCCCTTGTAAAAACAATAATCATCCCTTATGAGTGGTTCTAATGATGACAACACCTTAGCACAATCCATAGAACTTATATAATTATGTTTCAGATAAAGACAACAATCAGTTTTCAGGTAATGAAATTTATTTAGTACTTCCAAAGTACCACTTTAAAGCAAGATTGAAATAGAGAATACCTAATATACTTCACACAAAGATGCATATTACTTTGAGAAAGTTTTGTTTAGCACTATGTGTGTACAATATGCATGTATGCATAGGAGTAGGTGAATGGTAGATAGATAAAATTCCAAAATGTTATGCAAAAATCTTCATTTCCTTCTTGTATATTATTTCCATGCAGTTTATTATCATGCCATGTTACAACTGATTTGTGTTATCAACAGGACATTTCAGGAATGACAGTAAATGATTTCTGAGACTAGACCATGAAGGGCTTTCAGGAACTGTTTTGACTTTGGATTGTTACTTCTTTACAGGGATATGTGCCATAGTATGAGGATGCACAAGAATCTGAGTATAAAAATCAATGTGAGTTCAGTGGTCCTTACCACCCAAACCTATCACTAACTTGATGGCTATTTGATGGGTTACCTTAGAAGCAGATTCTTTCTTGTTTGCCTTTGCACAATCAAAGATCTGCCTCTGTGTTCTTGAAAACTTTACAGAAGATGAATCCAGAGGCGTCCATCAAAGCTGCTCCCAAGTTCCCGATCTACAAAACCTGAGGAATAAATGCTCACTGCAATTTTATGCTCCATGCTTCTGAGATAACTTTTATGTGGCAATGGATAACAATCAAACTACACTCACACTTGAGTCGTATGAACATATATAAAAATACATATAAGAATACTTTATGTTATGATAAAAAGTGCATTTTTCTGGGATTATTTTTGTGGGTGATCATGGTAAAATGTTTTAAAGTATCTATGTACAAAAGGAATAAGAAGAGATAATAGGACAGGATGTATTTCATCCATAGTTTATCTTGTGCTGATACATATTTTCCTATTCTTCATATAATATTTTATATAGATATTGTTAAACATTTCCTGTTAGTGAGTTACTTAAATGAAATTAATATGATTGTCACACAGTGAATTCTTGCCTTTAAACTCTTTTTACTGACATAACCAGTATTTTAGCCTCATACCTTGGTGCTTTCTGCAACTGCTACTGTTCTAGAACATGTAAATGGTTATCTTTGCTGTGACATTTCAGTTTAACTACTGTTCCCACATTGTGATGCTTTATTTAGACTTAATTGCATTGTTATCATCATGATTCTAATAATTATAAATTCTTTTAAGCAGTGTTGCATAGAAAATGTTTAGTATCTCTCAATATTTAATGGCTGGAAGAATGAATATATTCTTAATTCACAACGTCTAATGGTTTGTATATTTTCTTTGTTTTATGTCTTAGAATATATGTCTAAGTATGAGCACCAGACACAGGAGAATTCAGAAGCCAATAATCTGGCATATCATCAATGATGTTTTTGTTTCTGCTCCTAAAATTTTAGTCTCTGTGTCTCTCCCAAGTGTCCGTGTATTAGAAGTTTTGTTCTCACAATGGCCGTATTGAGAAATAATAGAGCATTTCAGATGTGCAGCCTGGAAAGACATCCTTAGGGCATCGAGTGTGATCTTGAAGAGGATTTTGGGCCCCTGTTCCTCTCTTTGCTCCCTGTCCTTGAGGGAGCAGTATTGATTTTCCACGTGCTCCTGGAGTACTATGACACTTCATTTTGACCACAAAATAACAAGGTAAAGAAAGGATTAGGATCTGAAAACTGTGAGTTAAGCTAAAAGAAGCATTGCTCCTGATTAATTCAGACATTTGTTGTAGTAACAGCAAGCTAACAGTATTATTAACTTAAGTGCTTTTGAATAGTGGGAAAGTTTGTGTAGAAATTTAATAAATTGTATTCGGGGTTGATTTTTTGTGGGGGAGTCACAGGACTTATGGGGAATGTTACACATGTAGGAGAATAGGTCTATGAGCCGAGACAATTCAGTTGCTGCCAGTTGTAAGGTAATAAATTCCACTGAAGAAATTTCACAGGCAGGTGCTGGAAGGAGCAGAACAGGAGTCAGATATAGGAGAAATCACATTTGGCACTGGTCTGACTTCTGTATGCTCAGACTGGGAGCTCATAGTTTCTTCTTACTGATTTTAAATTAATTAATATTATATTTTTTGATTTATTTTGTGTATGAGTGTTTTGAGTGTATGGATGTATGTGTACCAAATGCATATCTCCTGCTTGTGGAGGTAGAAGAGGGTGCCAGATCCCTGGGTACTGGAATGAAGAATAGTTGTGAACTGTCATGTAGGTGCTGGGAACTGAACCCAGGTCCTCTGCAAGAGCAACTCGTACTATTAAGCACAGAGTCAATTCTCTAACCACAACTTATTTAATTTTGGGTATTTTGTTTCATTATTTTTAAGTGTGTGTGTGTGTGTGTGTGTGTGTGTGTGTGTGTGTGTGTGTGTGTGTGTACCTGAATACAGGTACCCTTGGATGACAGAGGTGTTGGTTTACCCATGGAGGTATATTTACAGGCATTGAGAGCCAACCATGTGGATACTGGGAACAAAACTTGGCCTTCTATAAGAGTGTAACTGCTGAGTCATCTTTCCAGCTGCCTGTTTTTTATTTTATTTTATAAGCATACCTTATAGTCCAGACTGGACTCAAACTAACTATATAACAAATGAAAAGATGACCTTGAACTCCCTATCCTCCTATCTCTGCCTCCCGTAGACCTGAGTTTGTAGGACTGCACTGCAATGCTCAGCTCTTCATTCATTTTCTGCTACATTTGAGCTCTGTTAACTGTAATGCAGCCATAGCATTTCCCCATGTGCCATCTCTTCTGTTTAGTTAATATTTTCATAATTTTTCCTGCTGATGATCATGTGAGCCTGTTAAATAGAATCTTTCCATGTGTTAAAATCCAGTCTGACCTTCTGAGAAAGTACTATCAATTTCTATTTCTCTCATTATTTCTACTCACAGTAAAGACAGCAGTTCTGATGCTAACAAAGCGTCGCTTGTTCCCTGTCTTAGTCATTGTTCTATTGCAGTGAAGAGACACCATGACTAAAGCAACCCTTATCAAGGAAAGAATTTAATTGGAGGCTTTCTTGCTATTTCAGAGTCTTAGTCCATTATCATCACGGTGGGGAGCATAGTGGCAGGCATGGCAGCATGGTGCTGAAGAAATAACAGAGAACTACATCTTGATATTGATCTGAAGCAGTAGAGAGAGAGACACAAGCAGAGATAGGCAGAGACAGACAGACAGACAGACTGTGCTTGTTAAGGGCTTTTGCAATCTCAAAGTCCACCCCCAGAGACACACTTCCTCCAGCAAAGTCACACCTACTCCAAGAAACTCAGACCTCTTAGTGTTTCTAATCCTTCTCAAATACTGCCATTCCATGATGATTAATTATTTAAATATATGAGCTTATAGGGACCATTCTTATTCACTCCACCATAGTCTTCAACACACTAAACCTTTCTCCTGAATGAGAACAGTCATTATGGGCTTACAATAGTGGTGTTCAAGGCTGGTTAGCTCTGTTTGAAAAATAATAAACAACGGAGGAACAAGCCCACTACTACATGTTATCTGTTGCTTCATTGCACAAGTACTTTTTAAAAAGTTACTCATTTTACTGAGAAACTTGACATTGTAGTTTAAATCTTCTTTCACACACTTGGAAATAGCATTTATGGTAGGTGGCATGCAGTGATTGCTGTCTAAAGCAAAGTCATACATGCAACCCACTTCCTCCATGTCCCTGGTTCATTCGTGGCATAGAGGATGAAGTTCACCCTGGTTCCCAAAAAGCTTCCTCCTAAGGGTTTATATTCCAGTAATTCTAAGCTGTGATAGAATCTCAGCCTCACTCTATATGCTATGCATTCATGCTTTTCCCCAATGCTCATGCCCTTTGTCATCCCATCCTCTTGTTACAAAGATCCTATCACCCAGACATCCTTTTCTTAGAAAATTTCATATTACATCTAATTCATCTTCCTTTAGTAGCTTTAAATTTTGTGTAGTTTGAGAATCATCCATGTCTACTGATAATATTATTTAATTACTTTTGTATCTTAATATAGTATTAGGGTGTGTTTCATAAAGATAGGAAGATAAAGAGCTTCATGTATTCATGTGTTGGAGGGAAGATGCACAGTAGGCAATCAATAACTTTGTGAAATGAGATAAATTACCTTTTACATAATATTTTTTATTAAAAATACATCATCCAACATACTGGCTCCTTGTTCTACCTTAACTCCCTATCCTATGTGAGAAAATGTGTGTTGTAAAAATGGGAGGGTTTTTGTTTACATTTAATCCACTGATGCTCTCTTCTCTCACTTTAATAAGAAGTATCCAGAAAGATGAATAATACCATGGAAAGAGACAAGACAAAGTTAGCCCCACTCTCTCACTCTTAGGTACAAGAAGAGGAAGATAAGTAAACACTGGATATAAGTGTACATGTTTTCTTTATAAGAACTATACAGTTTGTTTAAACAATGACCAGAAGAAATTTCAAACAATTCAAAGAATTGAGCAAATGCTTCAAGATCTTCTCTCCATTTGTAACCACACTGTTTCAAAATTTTTATTTAGCATTTAATTTTTTGCATAAGACTTTATGAAATAAGTTATAATTTTGCTCCTAAAAGTACTATTAGAAATATAGATTAATAGTTCTGTGAATGATGTAACCCTTCTCTCTCCCTTCTATGTGTATTTTCTTGTTTCCTTCCCTTCTTTCCCTCCCTCCCCTTCCCCTTCTTATTCCCCTCTTCCCTTTTTCTCTTGTTTCCCTCCCTGTGCCCCTGCTCCTTTCATTCTCTCTACTTCTTCTCCTTTCTTCTCAGCACTGCCTTCTCTCCGATCTTGCCTCTCTTCCTGCTTCCCTACCCCTTTTCTCCCTGCTCTCCCTTCCTCTCTTGTCTTCCTCTTCCTTCTCTTTGAACTTCCTGTTCTCATTTTTTAATATTTCTCTTTTTTTGTTCATCTCCATGAATTTGGAAGCATTCTGGCCTTTTTGCTTCTTTACTCCCTATCCTCACTACATCTCATCATTCTACTGAACGTCAGTAAGGCAAAATCAATAAGCTACAGTTCTTATCCTCAGGGCACCATGAGTTTTATGAGGCAGGTAGACAAAAAGCAAACAACAGTAACAAACACCTTTGCCTTATGTGTTAGGTGTGAGAAAATAGATGTACGGCAAGATACTGTGAGAACATGGCATAAAAAACACAAGTCCTTTAAAGTGTGGAGCCTCTTAAGAGGTCAAAGGAAAGAACAGAATCATTGAGCTATTGCACATATGGTCTTTACAGTGAGCTTTGTTTTCTTCCTGTGAATTTACTCAGGCAAGCTTCATACCTAACTAAACAAGGTGGGGATGATGAATGCCATCATATCTGAAAGCTAAAATTCAGAAAAATTGTGTGACTTTCCATGGTCACATGTAAGAATGCAAAGTTATTTTGATTTTTTTTTTTTTTTACTTAAATAGTATTGTTGTTATGATTTGCAGTTTTCAGGGACAGCATGCTATTTTGTATTTAGTGTTATTGGGGGACAAAACATAAAGGTGTACATTATGTAAACTTACAGAGAGTTAAATCTGTGCCCAGTACTGTTAATCGTGTGCAGGAGCCCATTGATGTTTATTCAAAATAGGTTCTGCAAGTTCAACCATAGAAAGGTAATGCCATCCACTTCAGCTTTATCTCACTGTAATGAGTATCAGAGAGAATCAGTGTCTACAGCAGTGGTTCTCAACCTATGGGTTGTGAGCCCCTTGGGAGTTGGATATCACATTTTTGCATTATGATTAATAGTAGTAGCAAAATCGCAGTTATGAAATAGCAGTGAAATGATTTTATGTTGGGAGTCACCACAACATGAGTAACTACATTAAAGGGTTTCAGTATTAGGAAGGCTGAGAACCACTGGTCAAAAGGAAAATGTTATTTGGGGCTCCTTTTTAGGCAATTTCTTTAACAACTAGCTGGCTTCATTGCTTTGGGTCTGCCATGGCAACATCATGAAGGGAGGGTGTAGCAAAACTGACCTGCTCACATCCTGGCTGGGAAAGAAGAGGGAAAAACAGGGGATGGAGTATTACACTCTTTGAGGGAATATATTGCCTAAAGATCTCTTATCTTTAAAAGTCTCAAATCTTAAAAATCTCACCACTCTTTCCTACACACTACACAGGGTTTAGGGACATTTAAGATGCAAATTACACGAATTATAAAATGATTTTTATAGCAGCATTAGATGCTGAACTCAGCTACTCTTGAGCCAGTAACTCAAACAAAAAGGAGTTTTAAACTCCAGGTAGATGCGAACTCTGAGTTCTAAATGCTGAATAGATGATGCCGATGGCAAACACTGTAAGCCAAAGACTTCACTTTGTGCATGGTTTTGATGGGGGAGGCAGCAGCATATTCTTATGAAGGCAGTCACAGGTATTCTGGAAGCAGCACAGAGTTCCAAAACTCCTTTTGCTTTAGCTTGTTTGATATTGGGTAAATGAGTCACATCTTGAAACTTTAAGTTATTCATCCCTTTCACTGGCAGATTCATAAACATTTCAAAGGATGGGACAAATCGGGCTGCTAAGTGAAAGTACCCAACACATGATAAGTTATATAACTCATTCTATCGTTGCTTCATCTGAATGCAAACTATTCCTAGAATTTCAAATAATAAAGGAGTGTTGGGATAACCATACCAGCTACCTTCTAAGCCCCTTACATGACCACGGTGGGCAGATCTTTCAGTCAAACTCAAGATTAATTTTTGGTTATTTGTCCAAAAAGCCTGCTCTGTTGTTCACTTGGTTTTGCATGTCCTATGTTTTGATGTTGGGGATATGTCAACATCTAAGTCTCTTCTCATTGTTGCTGTGGAATCTATGACACTGTGTCATGGACACCTGTGTTTTGTGGACAGTATCTGAGTACAGATGGTGGGAGTATGTTTCCATGATAATCTTCTAGTTTCTAAAACAAGATGTTTATCTTTTCATTCATAGTAATACAGATCTGTAAAGGTAGAGAATTGATAAACAGAACCTCAAGGTGAAATGATAGTAAAATGAACTTTGTAGCTCAATTAAATTCTGTTGGAATATAAATCAGTTGACCAGTTGCATTGTCTTAATAGGATAGTTTTTTATACATGGGGCAATGTCTGTGGATGGATACCTGTACCTATGGTATCTTTAAATTTATTTTTATTTCTGACTCTTCTTCTGGGCCATGTTTTATTTCTTTTCTGGCTCTTATCTCATAGCATAACCTTAAATGGCATTGGGAGTCTTTCATACGTGCATATGGTAGCCCACTACATCTTTGGGAACCAGCAGGTGGAGTATCAGAATAATGAGTCCTTACATAACATCACAGCACTTGCTGTTCCCAGCAGCTCTGTTCCTTGCTAAAGCAGTGTGGGGAGCAATTACTGCTACCATATAAAGTCTGAATGTCTTAATCATTCTTGGAAAAAACAATTTCAGTACACTCATTAGAACCGAAAGTTCCTCTTCTCCAAGGGCAGGCTTCTGAAATGGGAACACTGAAGCAGAATTGGACATAGGAAGGGAAGCCAAGGGGAGGCAGATGGAAGAAAAATACTTTTGGTGTGCATCATTGATATGAAAGAAGCCCCTTTGGGTCTACACTGTTATGGCCATCATCAGATAGCACTACTTGACCTCAACTCAGATTTCTGTCTGTGTCTATAACAAAATGCTTAAGTTAAGAATTTACCAGACATGAACATCAAAGTCAACAAAACTTTTGGGATTTTCTTGTGGGAGTCAAGGAACTGAATCAGATTTTGTTGTTGTTGTTGTTGTTTTTCATTTTTCCCATATAAATGTGAAAGATAGTCAGGCTGGTTGTGCCTGGCTTATGGCATTAGATAATTCTGGCATAACTTCTGGTAGTTTGCAGATTATGAAGAAAAATAATAATAAATTTGCATTCTATCTCCCACCTTGCTCTCTTATACATGTTTGCTAGCAGTGGTGAGGGTATAGGCTCCAGCCTTAAGGGTATGTTGTTTAAACTCAGACTACTCTAATAGTAAGGGGTTAGAGAGTGAGTCTTCATTTCAAAGGAAGTCAAAGTGTGTGTTAATACTATGAGAATTCTCTTCTTCCTCAATCTTTACTTCTCTGGTGCTTTTTATTGTCTCTTAGAAACATTGCTGTAAGTATATGAACACAACTTCTAAA
Organism: Peromyscus leucopus; assembly: GCF_004664715.2. Classification (NCBI taxonomy): domain Eukaryota; kingdom Metazoa; phylum Chordata; class Mammalia; order Rodentia; family Cricetidae; genus Peromyscus; species Peromyscus leucopus. The sequence goes on from NC_051086.1 coordinate 76,194,473, forward strand.
ATAAGATGCACTTTGAAATAAATATAATGCTAACACCAAAGTACAAACATACTTACTTCTGAGTTTTACACTGGGGAGGAGAAATTTTCTTTCCAACACACACACACACACACACACACACACACACACACACACACACACAGAGAGAGAGAGAGAGAGAGAGAGAGAGAGAGAGAGAGAGAGAGAGAGAGAGAGAGAGAGAGAGAGAGAGAGAGAGAAAATGAGTCATGGGTTCTTCTGATAGGCTGGGAGAAGGCAATAGGCTTGAGGCTTCCTATCACAAATATGACAACAAATGAATCATAAATGTTTCTGTAAGTCAGTTCTCTTGTTTCCTCATCTCTTCCCATCTTTGAGAAACTAGGACCAAATTAATTTTCTGAGATGTATAGTCTTATGTCAAGTCTGAGGCCTCCAAATTTAGGAAAAATAAATATTGATGGGCTCATGGTATAGTTTAACATACATAGTATAGTGAGGTATCACCATGAGGCATTCATTCTCATGTCTTGTTTCTTAATACAAAGAGACATTTTAGAACTCCAGAAACTTTAAGGAAAAGAAAATTGCAAACATGAAGAGATATAAAAATAACAATGATGAGATCCATATTATGGGTTGAACAATCAAGCATACCTTATGATGTGACAGCTCATACACTCCTTCTGAAAGTACTACAGTATATTTGGGTTGGATTCGTTTACAGATAAAGATCTACAAAGTTATGAAACTTTTATGAAAATATAGCCAGGTGGTGGTGGCAGACACCTTTAATCCAGCACTTGGGTGGCAGAGGCAGGCTGATCTCTATGAGTTCAAGGCCAGCCTGGTCTACACAGGGAGATCCAGGAAAGGCACAAAGCTACACAGAGAAACTCTGTCTCGAAAACCTACCTTACTGGAAGGTAGATCTGGTATCTGAATTTAGAGATAACTGGCATCTCATGTTGATGGGAATGATGAGAAGATAAAAGAGTTAAAGGAATGGGCTAGTTAGAGATAAAGCCAGAACCGGAAATAAGATTCTAGGTCTGACAGTAAGGGTTCTTTCCAGTCAATAATCAATTATGCTTATTTTACCATCTTTCAAGTCATTTCAGAAAATGAAGAAAAATAGTCAAGTCACTTGTTAATGAGAAGAAAGCTTTATTTTCTCAGCAGCACTGTGTCAATCAAGTTTTTGTTTTCTTCAGTTTAAACTGAGGAATGTCTCAAAAGGATTAAAATTTTCATCCTGTTTGGCATGGTTCCTAATACCTACAAAGCATTTCCTGCTTTCTATTTTGGAACAAGAATGATAAATTGGATAAGGTTGGAAGAACTGAGCGGCAGTGCCTGTGTGATGTGTCGCTGTCATGTCCTCAAATACGTTCTTGGGTTGTAAATCTCACATTGTGGTTGAAAATAACTCATCTGTGGCGATGCAGGTGTGTCTGTCGAGTTTGACTCATTATTTCGCTGTGGATGCTGATGTGTCTTGGTGCTTGTCATCTCGTTAGTGGCTTTTGATCACCCAGAGGTGTTTTGAGGTGCTTGAAGTAGATATTTGAGAAATTTTTCAATTATTTGCTTTATGTGAGTGTTATGTGTGTATGTGGTGTATTGGGCATATGCACATGTTTGGGGTTTGTGACTGTGTACTCACATGTGGAACCAGAGTAGGACTCTATCCCTCTCTGCCTAACTCCCTTGAGACATGGCTTCCCACTGACCCTAGAGCTATGATCCATTATTTCAACTTTTTCAACCCCCAAAGCACCAGGATTAAGGTGTCTGTATAGACATGACAGACTTTCACTTGGATGATGAGGAGTTTAAACTTAGATGCTCACACTTGGGCAGCAAGAATGCTTAACCAAGGTGTGAATACCCAAACCCTCTCAATAACTCACTAAGCATCATAGCAGGAATTGTTAATTAATGCATTAAAATTAATTACAAAATTTATGAGTCATACATGATATCTACAAAGTAAAACTGTCAGTTTAAAAGTTTAGACGTTAGTATCTTCTAAGGGTTTTTTTTTTAGCTCTTCTTTGGCTGTTGCTCAAAATATACATTCAACATAAGCATATAAATTCTCTAATGTCTAATTATGTTTTCAAGGAGTCATCTGGTTCTGATTTCACAGGAAATCACAACAAATTCTGACATTACCTTTTCAAGTATCAAGGAAAACATTTTTTTCTGTAATTATTTTTATTTTATTTTATTTTATGTATCAACCACAGTTCCCCTCCCTCTCTTCCTTCCACTTCACCCACTCACCTCCCACCCCCCATCCACTCCTCAGAGAGGGTAAGGCCTCGCATGAGGAGTCAACAAAGGTTGGCATATCAAGTTGAGGCAGGACCAAGCCCCTCCCCCCTGTATTGAGCAAGGTGTCCCACCATAGGGAAAGGGCTCCAAAAATCCAGTTCATGCACCAGGGTAAATCCTAGTCCCACTGCCAGAGGCCCCACAAACAGACCAAGCTACACAACTGTCACCCACATTCAGAGGGCCTAGTTTGGTCCCATGCAGGCTCTCCAGCTGTCAGTCCAGAGTCCCCGAGCCTTCACTAGCTCTGGTCAGCTATCTCTGTAGTTTTCTCCATCATGATTTTGACCCACCTTGCTCATATAATCCCTCCTCCCTCTCTTCAACTGAATTCCAGGAGCTCAGTCCAGTGCTTGGCTGTGGATCTCTGCATTTGCTTCCATCAGTTACTAGATGAAGGTTCTATGATGACAATTAGGTTAGTCACCAATTTGATTACAGGGGAAGGCTAGTTTAGGCACCTTCTCCACTATTGCTAGGAGTCTTAGCTTGGGTCATCCTTTGGATTCCTGGGAATTCCCTTAGCACCAGATATCTCCCTAATCCCATAATGGCTCCCTGTCCTTCCTTTCCCCAACGGGACCATCAGGTTCCTTCATGTTCTCATCATTCCCACTCCTCTCCCCCCTTACCTGGGAAATCTTGTCTATTTCCCTCAAGGAAAACTTTTAAAGACATAATCCTATTCTGAAATTATAATCATTCCATCTAAGAAAAATTTTTATTCTACTACCAATCAAAACCCTATGCTAATGTTAAATTTAGTAAATTTGATCACTTGAGCATAATTTTCTTTTTACTCTTATTTTTATGTGTGTGAGTGTTTGCATGCATGTGTATTTGTATACTACGTGATTCCCTTGTGTCTGAGTTAGTCAAAAAGGGCATCAGATCCCTGGAAATATATATATATATGTAGTTGTGAGCTGCCATTTAGATGCTGGTATCTGACCTGGAGTTATCTCCAAGTGCTCTTAACGACTGAGCCATCTCTCCAATGCTGAGGGTAAACTTATAGTTTTATACTACTGCTAAATCTTACCTTAATTTATCCTTCTAAGTATTATAATCACAGAATGTAAAGGAGAAATACATTTTAGCTCACATATAAACTTGGCAGTAACATTTCTCAATGTAACTTCTTTAATATTCTAAGTCTCAGTGAGAAGCAGTTCAGAGATGAATTAGCAATGTCTGTCCCTATACAGGAATATGGGATGGTGGCATGCATGCCAAGTACTTGTCATCTCTATCTTAATGTAACCATTGTCCACTTGTTGGCTTAGCTCTCCATTCTGTTCTGTATTGCAATAAAAAGAACTTACTACTTAATACTAAGTTTACCTACTTAATTACCTACTTAATACTAAGTTTTCCTCCAGAGATTGACAATGGTTCTCCTTTGTTTATTTGTTGCTGTGATAAAGCACTGACCAATATCAACTTGGAAGGTGCACATATTTCATCTTGAAACTTCCAGGTCACAATACATCACTGAGACAAGTCAAGGCAAGAAATCAAGGCAGGAAACTCAAGGCAGAAACTGAAGTAGAGTCCATGAAGTGACTTGCTTTAGATGTCTTCTTCACCCTACTTTTTAATATAATGCAGGGCCACTCTCCCAAAAATATCACCACCCACAATAGACTAGCCCTCTCAAATGAATCAACAATAAAGACTGCACAGCAGAGACTTCCCCACAGGTCAGTTTGATGGAGACAATTCTTCAATGGATGCTCTTTTTCCAGATTACTCTAGATTGTGTCAAGTTGATAATAAACACTTAACCAGCATATAAGTAGTCTTTAGGAGGGAAGATAAATTTTTTTATTAAAATATACAATTTGTTGAAAGACTCATTTATTTCCTATATATTACAGTTAAAAAAATAGCATTTAATATTAGCATCTCAACATTGCATTCTGATATCAAAATATTTGATTATCAAACTGACTGCCTAATAGCCATCCTGCTGTCAAGAGAATATGTTTTTTCTCACTTTACTTCTCTTGGACTTTTGTTTAATACGTCAAACTTACTATTTGCTAATTGTTAATTTGAAATGATTAAAGGTATATTCAACAAGATATAAGCATTATTTTCTTAGTGCCATCAAATCAGTTTTTCTAAGCACATGGGCATGCTCTTCAAGCAATGACTAGGGAAATTATTTTTTAAAATGGTTTCATTGAAAAATTTGATTATGGACATAATGAGAAAGAATAATATTAAATTAAGATAGTCTCAAATAGATTTGACAATTATCAGCCAATGCCTAATCTCATTTAATAAATTACCTACCCTCTGGATATTTTGATATAAGTTATAGAAATCTCATGGCATTAGATGAACATGTTTATAATTTAGTGGTGGGATGTTAATACATATGCAAACATGAAGTCTACCATTTTATAATGCATCACAACCTCATTTCAGAACATTTTCACCATTCCTGAGAGCTCTTGTTATCCTGCCGTCCCTCAGTGCTACATTATCACAAACTCAGCTTCTTGGTGTAGATTTTTCCTATTTTGAATATTCTATATTCATTATGTCATGCAATATTTTGTCTATTGTGTTACTTTCCTTAATTGAACAATGTTTTCAAGTTGTAGCCTTGTTGCAACATGGAAAAGCATTAACATCTTGTTTTTTTTTTGCTAAATAATAGTTCATTTTGTGGATGTGTATTTTATTGATTCACTTATTATTTGATGGATTTTGGGTTTGTTTCCATTTTAAATATTATGAGTAACACTGCAATTAAAATTCATATATGAATTTTATATAAGTAAATGATTTTGCTTCTCCTGAGCATAGAAGAGAATGGGTTATGTGATAATGCTCTATTTAAAAAAAATATTGAGAACCTTTTGAAGTATGACCAGACTTTTTCTTCAAAATACCATTTCACTTCTTCACTGGTAATATACATAATTTCTATCAAAACTCACAATCATCTCATTTTTATTACAGCTGTGGTAGTCATTGTGACCTGGAAATCAGAGTGATTTGATTAGTCCTTCTCTAGTAACTAATGTGTCATTAGGGATCATCTTGTCATGTATTCAAAGCCATCTATAAATCTAAGTGAAAAGCAATTCAGAACTTTTGCCCATTTTAAAATAGGTGGCTTTGGCTTTGTGTACATTATAATAATCATACCTTAAATATTATCTTCATTTTATGATACAGCAAGCTGTGGACACGTAGCAGTCTCCTGGTAGTTTAACATATTTATGCCTAGTCATTGAAAATGATCTCCATGAATTAAAACTTTCACATGATCAGTGATAACTATTCCATAAAATTCTGTATTACTGAATATCATTACAGCAATTATATCTTGTGTGAATTTTAATGTTACCTCCTGTTAATCTTAATCTTTTGCAATCATGTAAAATATAATACAAATGTCATATTAGATATTTAGTCCCAATTTCAGGCTCCTTGTCTTTCCCTAGCATCTTGGGCGTAATTTGCTGCAAAGTGTAAGTAATGTATGGATGTGAGTAGGATTGTTTAGGATAACTAAAAGAAATAAAAAATGTTGTGCTGGATCTGGGGAGAAGGCTCAGCAGGTAGAGTGCTTGCTAAAGGAGTGTAGGACCTGAGTGTGAATCTCCAGCAAGCACCACAAAGCTAGACACAGTGGCCTGCGTCTGTAACTTCAGCAGAAGCAGGCAAGTCTATGTGGCTTATGGGCTCAGCCTGTCCAACCTCAAAGGCGAGCTCCATGTTCGGTGGGAGATGCTGTCTCAAACGAATAAGGTGTGGAATAATAATGGAAGACACTCAGTGTCAACCTCTGATTTCCACACTTGCTTAATATAGGTGATTACACACATACAGGTGGTACATACATCCTACTCACAGAAATAAATAATAAAAAATTAAAGTAGAAACAAATATTTACTTTAACCAAACAATTAGAAATTTATATTTCCCTGATGAATGAAATTTATATTTCCCAGCTTGATTATGATGAATGATCTTTTTGATGTTGCAGACGTTTTGTTAGGAATTTTCACATACATGTTCATAAGGGATATTGGTCCATAGTTGTCTATTATGTTGTATCTTTGCCTGTTTTGGTATTAAAACAACACTGGTTCTGGGGATGTATTTTGGAAGCCCTCCTTCTATTTCTACTTTGAGAAATTATTTGGGAAGCATTAGTTGTAGTTTCTGGTCTAATAGAATTCTGCTGTGAATACATACGGATCTGGACTTCTTAAAAAATTTAATTCAGAGATTTTTTTCACCACTTCCATAACTTTGCTTGTGATAGTTCTCCATAATTTTTTTTATATTGATTGAAATAAAGTGAGTCAGATGTATCTAGAAATTCATCCACTTTTCTTAGATTTTTCCAAATTTGTGCAATATTTTTTCTTTCACTTAAATTAATTTTATTTACATGAGTGTTTTGTCTTCATGTAGGGGTCAGATTCCCTGAAAGTGGAGTTATAGATGACTGTGAGCCATGACACAGATGCTAGGATTCAAACTGGGGTCCTCTAAAGAGCAGCCAGTGTTCTTAACTACTGAGCCATTTTTCCAGTGCATGAAATCTTATTTTCCTTACAATTTTCTCAATTTCCTTAGTATTTGTTGTTTTGTTGTGGTGTCTCTCTGTTCAACTCCTAGTTTTGTTAGTTTGGTTTGTTCCTCTCTTAATTAATTCAGCTTAGAACTTGTTAATCTTGTTTATCTTTTCAAAGAACCAACTTTTTGATTCCTTGAATAATATTCTGTTTAATGTTTCTGTTTTCACTAATTTCTGCCTTAATAGTCATTATTTTTCCTGTCTACTGCTTTAAAGTTTCATTTGTATGTTGATTTCTGTTGTTCAAATTCTTCTTCTTCTTTTTCTTCTTCGATATTTTGGTTTTTTGAGACTTTCAGGGTTTCTCTTTTAACAACAGCCTTAGCTGTCCTGGAACTATCTTTGTAAACCAGGCTGGCTTTGTACTCACAGAAATCCTCCTGCCTCTGCCTCCCAGGTGCTCAGATTAAAGGCCTGTGTCACCATGCCGGGCTTTTTTTTTTTAACTCTTAAAGTTTACCATTAGATTGTTTATTTGTGCTGTTTCTATTTCTGATTGAAAGAGAATCAGTGCCTTTATTGGCACACTCACTGATAACTCCACCAGACCCTGATAGGTAGTTCCAATCCAGTGGTAGCACAAATGGCCCCATTTAAACTAAATTACAAATCAAACCAAAAGCAATGACTGTGAAAGGGACTGGCAGGGATGGAGGAAATTGACAGGCATGTGAGTGCAATAAGAAAGCAAATGGAGGAGAGAGAAATTGGAATATGCTATCTAAATATCTGGAATTGTCAAAAAAGTAATTAATCAATAAAACAAAATCCTTAAGCATCTATAATTATTTTTTTTAAATGCAGTCATCTTGGGACTGAGATGATTGCTCAATAGATAACATACTTCGAGGACCTGAGTTCAGATTCCCCCATGCCTTGTAAAATCTGTGTGTGAGTTTTCTGGATATGGTGTTGCCTCTGGTCCTATGTTGTTTAAATATTTCAATATTTTTTAACCTTTTAAAGATATATTTTATTTTTAATTATATATTTCTCTGACTATGAGTATGTACACACAAGTGCAGGAATGTGTTGAGATCAACAGAGGGCATCACATCCACTATTAAGGCATTTTCCAAGATTACAAATAGATCCATGTCTGTCACCATGCACAAAACTTAAGTCCAAGAGAATCAACATAAATCCAGTTACTCTGAGCCTGATGGAAGAGAAAGTAGGAAGTAGTCTTGAAAGCATTGGCATCAGAGATCACTTTCTAAATATAACACCAGTAGCACAGACATGGAGAGAAACAATTAATAAATGGGACCTCTTGAAACTGAGAAGCTTTTGTAGGGCAAAAAAAACATGGTCAACAAGACAGAACGACAGCCTACAGAATGGGAAAAGATCTTCACCAACCCCACATCTGACAGAGGGCTGATATCCAGAACATACAAAGAAGTAAAGAAATAAGACATCAAAATACCCAACAGTCCAATAAAAAAATGGGCTATAGAGCTAAACATAGAAATCTCAACAAAAGAAGCTCAAATGGCTGAAAGACATTTAAGGAATTGCTCAACATCCTTAGTCATCAGGGAAATGTAAATCAAAATTACTCTGAGATACCATCTTACACCTGTCAGAATGGCTAAGATCAAAAACATTGAAGACAGCTTATGTTGGACAGGATATGGAACAAGAGGAACACTCCTCCATTGTTGGTTGGAATGCAAACTTGTACAGCCACTTTGGAAATCAATATGGCGCTTTCTTAGAAAATTGGGAATCAACCTCCCCCAAGACTCAGCCTGGTAGATTTAGTTGAGGCAGGTCCAGTCCCCTCCTCTCTGCACCAAGGCTGAGCAAAGTGTCTCAGCATAGGCCCCAGGTTCCAAAAATCCAGCTCTTGCACCAAGGACAGGTCCTGGTCCCACTGCCTGGGGGTCTCCTAAACAGTTCAAGCTAATCAACTGTCTCACTTATCCAGAGGGCCTGGTACAGTTCCATAGGGGCTCCTCAGCTATTGGTTCACAGTTTATGTGTTCCCACTAGTTTGGCTATTTGTCCCTGTGCTTTTTCCAATCATGGTCTCAATATCTCTTGCTCATATAATCCCTTCTCTCTCTTGCCAATTGGGCTTCTGGAGCCCCACCTGGGACTTGGCTGTGGATCTCTGCATCTGCTTCCATCAGTCACTGGATGAGAGTTCTATCATGACAGTTAGGGTGTTTGACCATTTGAATACCCAGGGGAGACCTTGCCTTGGAGGAGGTGGCAATGTGAGGGGAATTGGGGGGGAATGCTAGGGAGTGGGAGGAGGGAAGACAGGGGAATCTGTGGCTCATATGTAAAATTAAATTAATTATAAAATTAAAATATTAAAAAATAAATGTTATACATCTTGATAAAGCAAAAAAAGAAATTCTCAATAATAAACAACGCAATTATTTTTCGAAAAATTTAGATAGTCAATTTCAGACACTTACATCATTTCCATTCCTCCCTCTTATCCTTGCAACCCCTATATGATCTCTCCTCATACTACTGACTCCTTCTCTAAAAAAATAAATACATTCTGCTAACTTTGTTTAGTATTGCCACTATGTACACATGTTTAGGCCTGACCACTTGGTAAGGAAAGCTATCAGGAATCTTGTCCCTGGAGAAGACTGATGCTTCCACACTAAGCATTTCTTAATTGTGTGTAGCTCTTCATTTATCAGTGGAACCCTGTGATATCTCCCTGATGAGCACTAGCTTGTCAGTTAGTGTTGTCATTATACAGGTCTTGTTAGGCATCCATGTTGTTAAGATTCTATTCTCTTTCAAATATAGAAGCCACCCTCACAGCCAATGTCATCATCTTCTATGTCTTCTCATCTGTCAGTTCCCTTCTGTAGGATATTCCCTGAGTCTTAGCTATAGGTGTTGTATTGTAGTTGTATCAACTGGGGTTGGGTACTCCAAATTCTGTTGATACCTGCATTTTGACCAATTGTAGATTTCTGTAATGATCTCTATCACCTGCAAAAAGAAATTTCTTTGTTGAGAAGTGAAAGTTACACTTTCCTGTGTGTATGATAAGTATTTAAAGTACAGTTAGAAATTATATTTGTTTAGGAAAGTGGTGGTGACAGGTTCCTTTCTAGGGTCCATTACCTCACTAGCCATAGGTGGTGGGCTAGTTTTACAGTATCAAGCATGAATTCCCTATTGAATGGGATAGCTGTTGGTTACACACAAGGTGAAAATCCTTTGGGAATATCTTGCTGGTTGATCATTGTTGTGGTTGGTACACACACACACACACACACACACACACACACACACACACACACACGTTGGTTTTTCAATTCCAGACAATGTTTCTCTGTTTCACCCTGACTGTCCTAGAATTCACTCTGTAGACCAGGCTGGCCTCAAACTGAGAGATTCACCTGCCTCTGCTTCCTGAGTGCTCAGATTAAAGGTGTGCACCACCACAGTCCAGCAATACACATACTTCTGACTTAGAAAATGATAAGAGATAAAATTAAAAGTCACTAATGTTTTCAAGGAAAAGAAAGGAGGCAAGTCATCAAGAAGCCTAATGCCCACCTTTGAGTGATCATCTTCTGTCTACAGAAACACAACACATTACTTAACTGGGTTTAATTAAGGGAAGCCTAATTCAGAGTATCCTAGGATTAGATTTCTGGTATCTTGAGGCAAGTTTGTCTGCACTGTACTTCCATGCTCATAGTCTATGCACAAGGTGACACTCAGTGGTGAGGTTTAAAAAAGTAAGTCCTCATTAATCAACATTTTGCTCACCCTTTACTGATTTCCTAGTGGGTATATATGTACAGTCAGATCCACCTGCGTTTCTCTAACTGTGCCATACATGTGCTGTGAACATTCACAGATGACTATGTTTGCACTTAATCATAGTCTATGAAGAATACCCTCCATGGAATTACCTTTCTCCACCCCTGTTTACTCCTTAAGGCTTGTGGGGAATATTAAATTCCAAACACAGCTTTCCCATTTCCTGTATTTTGTGGCCAATGTACTTTGTGGTCCCTTAGAGCTATATGCACAGTGTTCCTATCACAGTACTTATCTTTATTGTACAGTTTACCCCAACTTCCTAAAAGATGGGTTCAGGGTTTTCTTTTCCTCAGAGTGCCTTGACTTGAAGAAAATGCATGGCAAAAAAATCACAGAAATATTTATTGAATTAAATTGATCCTTAGCTATAAAACACACATTGCTGTAGAAAATTGTTTCAAGTTATTATAAAATTGCAGGCCTCAAGCACATAAAATAAAGGCACATTTGTGGCCATTAGATGAAATAGACAAATCTGTAAATAGAAACCATACAGTAGCTATCTTGTTACATTTCTCATTGCTTTAAGAGAGAAGATTGCTTAACAGTAGAAGGCAACATAATAGAGAAATGTTCCACTCTTTGCATCCCATTTGTGTTTTGGTAGTTGAAGATAAACCACTGGAAAAATGGCAGTAATGATAATAAAACCATTGAGCCTAAAATGACTGGGGTGTATGATTGCAACTGCTGCAGGCCCTGTTTTCTCAATGATACAACTAAAAAATGATGCTGGAATATGCTGCACAGTTTACCTTGAAGGACTTCTTAAATTTTCAAAACCATAATGAAGACTGAAATGTGAAGGTCTTAAATTCAGTATGTCACAAAACCAACCCAAAATACGTGAATGTGAGAAGGGGGCTTTTAGGGAAGGGAGAACAATGATAGGGGTATGAAGGAATAGCAGAATATGGGGGAGTGAAAGCAACACACTTCATTAGCTTCATTATATCAGAATGCACTATATACATGTTTGAAACCATCAATGGACATCTTTAATGAAATTATAACACAATTAAAATACATCATAAAATAAATGGTACAGATTTAAATTGTTGATATAATTTTCATGCTATATTCTGTGTCATCCTATTTCAAATTTTAGCCAGTTTTACAAACTGATAAGTAGTGGTAGAGCATCAGAGAATACTTTAAAAATCAGCATATCTTTTTACTGTTTACATTTTTTATTTCTTTAAGTGCTACTGTGGGATATAAAAATATAGTATGACCCCTTTATAGCTACATAAATGTTGTGGGTTAAATTGTTCAATGGTATTTGTTGCAACTACTCAATAAAAATGCATGCTGTTCATTCGTGTAGAATATACAGCAGGATGCCTATCAAGTCAGTGTTTTTTATTGGTATTGGTAATAATAAATTCATTCTATTCAAAAATGCAACAATTTTAAGAAATCATTTTTGTGGTTTAAAGAAGAAAAACAGGGTCAATGAGTTGACTCACTGGTTTAAGGCCTTTGCTACTAAGTCCTGGATGATCTGTACTCCAAGAAGAGGCAGAAAACTCACTCCTGTAAGTAATGAACACCAATGTCAGATATCTAGAAGTCCAATCTCCAGGTTGTTAATATATACATATTAACACAGAACAAAACAAGGACATATATGTTTCCTAGTCTGTGAAGCAAATGCAGTGTAAAGTTTGGAAACTGTGAACATTACACACTGAAGTATAAACAATGTCTGACACTGCCTGGTAGGTATTTGGGAAATTCAAGATATTGAAGTCTTCTAGAGTTTTAAAGTTGGACATGTACTTCATGATACTTCCCACACTTACTTGTAGATGTAACCAACCGTCTTATTAAATAAGAAACACAGAAACAATGTAAAAGAGAAAGCCGAGAGGTCAGAGCTCAGAGCTAAATCTCACCCTTCCTTCTGCTGTCCCAGCTTCACGAAAAGAGACCTACTTCCTGTCGGTTCGTTTTTTTATAGTATGTCGTTCTGCCTTCTCATTGGTTGTAAACCCAAACACATGACTGCCTCGTCACTGTCTGAATGTACAGCCCCCTAAGTCTTAAAGGCATATGTCTCCAATGCTGACTGTATCCCTGAACACACAGAGATCTTATGGGATTAAAGGCGTGTGCCACCACCGCCACACTCTTGCTATGGCTCTAATAGCTCTGACCCTGAACACACAGATATCTATGGGATTAAAGGCGTGTGCCACCACCGCCACACTCTTGCTATGGCTCTAATAGCTCTGACCCCCAGACAACTTTACTTATTACATACAATCAAAATAATATTTCAGTACAATTAGATTACCACCACACTTACTTTTAAAGCTTCATCAAATATAGAATCCTTTCACTCACTATTCATCTTTGGTAAACATAAAATAAAGCAATCTGGCCTTATATACCATCAAAACTCATTGATCCCCCTTAGCCTGTCAATTCTTCTTCCTACTAGTCTGTGACATGAAAGAAGTTTCCCCAGATAAAAGATTTTGCAGTAATTATCAACAAAGACAAGGTGGTATCATGTTATGTGGTACTTTGTGTATAAGTAATTATACTCCATGAAATTTTATAGCCCATTTAAACATTTTATGTGTTAATATGATTTTCAAATGCTGACTTCTAAGAAACTGGCTGTATAATATGTTGGTACTTTGTTACCTCTACATCCATTTTGAATTAATGTACTAGGGAAATGCTTGTGGAAGACAGAAATGCTTCTTCATTTGGAACATATTTTAGTTGGTTTTAACCATTAAAAGTAATGGGCATGATCATCTATAAAAATAACTCTATCTCACATCTTTGTTGTTCCTGATTTAATGACCTTATTACTTTTATTATATTTAGCTTTTCTATGACGATATTCTAGACATCACACTTTGATATTCTGGCCTTATGTGGAAAGGCAGGCAAATTCAACCATTCTCTAACCTGAGACAGTGGTGGCAGCTAAGGAACATGTGTGGCCATGTCATTCTCAGTGTTGGTGTTAAATTTGTGCTTTTTCTCCTCTTGGTGGCAATGTAGGCAATGCGGTCAAATGTCTAATAAATTTGTTTAAACCAACAGACCTGAGGTACATCTAGAAAATAGTTGTCATCTGTCACTCTTCTAATTCAGAAACATTTTTATCACAACGAACCAGTCAGTTCATCTCCTTCTCCTTAGGAGATACTGTGGATTCACCACTTTGAAATATCAGCTCTAGATTGCTGCTCTAATCTTTCTTATGAAATAATCATTTTTAAAGAATTCATAGTTGCTTGGCATATATGTAGATGAATTTCTAAGTGGTCTTATTAAAGAAAAAACACGGAGCCAAATAAAGGGGTGAAAGCCTTAGAGATCAGGGAAATGGGAATGAATAGCTACCAGCTAACCTTACCTTACCACGCCGCAGCTTCCAAAGTGTCACAACTTCCTGTCTACCCAGGCTTTTGTTGCCTTGCTGTTCTGCCTGCTAATTGGCTCTTAAACCAACTATATCACTTCCTTGTCACTGCCTGTCTGTCTAGACCTCCATGTCTCTGTGGTTGGTACTGGGATTAAAGGTGTCGGTCACCACGTTTGGCTCTGTTCCCTAGTATGATGGTCTTGAACACACGAGACCCTGCCTGCTAAGTGATAGGATTATGGGCGTGTGCTACCACTGCCTGACTTTTGAGTTTACCTAAAATAGCTTGCTATTTCCTCTGATTTACAGGTAAACTTTAGTTATTAACATACAAATAAAATATCACATATATATTTATAAAAAATTAAATAACCCAGTTCCTCAATAACAGAGGATATAATAGATTAGAGATAAATATATGATAGAAGATAACATGGTGTTTTGCTTAAATAAAGATTTATTCATGTATTATATGCGTTGTGTGTATATGCAGCGTGTGTGTGTGTGTGTGTGTGTGTGTGTGTGTGTGTGTGTGTGAATGTGTGTATTTTGCACATAGCTGTCTGTGCACATGCCAGAAGTCAACTTGGAGTATATGCCTGTATTATACTCCGTCTTATTTTTTGAAATAGGGTTTCTTATTAAAATTAGAGCTTGACACTTCATTTAAACTAGTTGGCCAGTTAGCCACAGGAGTCTTCCAGTTTCCATATCCACCCCTCCTCAGCACTGGTGTTACAGGCATGCACTGCCACACACATATTCTCCAAGACATGGGAGTTCTGAAATCAGGTCCTCAAAGTATGTTATCCATTGAGCAGTCATTTAGACCCAAGATGATTTCATTTTTAAGAATAATTATAAATCCAGGCAGTGGTAGCACATCCTTTAATCCCTGCAGAGGTGGATCTCTGAGTTTGAGCCCAGCCTGGTTTACAGAGTGATTTCCAGAACACGAGAACTACACAGAGAAACACTATCTTGCAAAACTGAAAAAAAATAAAGATCTCATAAATTTGAGTTTATTTCATACATAATGACTTGAAATAGTTCCAAAGACAGAGAAGAAAATAATGTCTAGAACTTTCTACTGAAAAGTCAATGGAATATTTTTATAACAGCATTATAGACAGAATAATCTAAGCCTTAGGATATAAATATCCAATTTATACTCTCTTTCCAGATAATGTCTGACTGTGGGTCTCAGCACCTGCTTCCATCTGCTGCAGAAGGAAGCCTCTCTGGTGATTACTGGACAAGGCACACATCTACGAGTATAGAAGAGTATAATTAGGAATCATTTCAGTGATTTTTTTTCCGGTCATGTTTGCTTCTACTCTAGTTCTCTGGGTTACCCAGTTTCTGCTTCCTGGTCATTCACTCAGTGTCAGACATGGACTCCCTTGGCCTGGTTCATGAGCCTCAAGTTAATATGCAAAGAGAGAGTCTAAATTGGAAGTCTCCATTGGTACTTCCCCTTGGAGACTAGGGAACAATGGAAGAGGGGGAGGAAAGATTCTAAGAGTCATAGGACATGGAGGACACAAGAAGAACATAATCCACTAAATCAACTAAGGAAGGCTCATATAGGCTCATTGAGACTGAAACAGCAAATACACCGCTTGCATGGTTCTGTCTGCTTTAGATCCTTTGTGTATATGTTATGACTGTCAGCTTGTTTTTGTTTGTTTGTTTGTTTGTTTGTTCTTTTTCTGTGGGACTCCTAACAGTATATATCTGACTCTTTTGCCTGCCCTTGGAACTCTTTCCCTTCTATTGGGGTGTCTTGTCCAGCTTAAATATGAGGGCTCTTTGTCTTATTGTATCTTGTTTTGTTGTGCTTGGCTATCAACTCTTGGTGGCCCACTCTTTTCTATAGAAGAAACACAGGGTGAGTGGATCTGGGGTAGAGTGGTGGTAAGGAGGCAGTTGGGAGGAGTGGAGGGAAGAAAATGAATGCTTGGGATATATTGTATGAGAGAAAAAGCTATTTGCAATAAAAAAGAAAATTAATAAGAAAATAATGTAAATGTCAAATTCCTAAATCCAAAGAATCTCTTTGGGTCAATCTACTATCTTCATTTTTAACCTGTTTTTCTGTCAATCAAATATGTCATATAAGTTTAGCCCACACATAAGTGGATGGAAAAACAACAAAAACACAGACCATGACAATTTACTGAAATTGACCAAGGACATATAGCTGAGGAGGATCTAATTAAAACTGGGTGTTTTCATTTGCCAGCTGTATGTACTGTTTATAATAAAGGGTTGTGATCTTAATGAAGCCTAGTTCTAAGATTCCTGCCTACACTTGGTCACTCATATAAGTGTTACTGCTCTGGAGGGAAAGGTATCCTGGCCATCAGAAGCCAGGCTATACCCACAGTTCTGAAGGGAAAGGTATCCTGAAGCCAGGCTATACCCACAGCTCTGAAGGTAAAGGTATCCTGGCCACTGGAAGCCGGGTGATACTTATAGCTCTGCTGTGGTAGGGGATGATTTCCCTACAGGAATGTAGCAGTTCTGCTCCTCTCCAAGAGAGCCCTTAAAGCTCAAATCTACTCTGCTCTGCTAAGGGAGTGTCCCTGCAGAAACATAATAGTTCTGTTTCTGCTCTGGTGAAAGTTGTTACTTCTCTGCGATGGCTTCACTCTGGAAAAAGAAGTTTGTCACCAAAATCTCATTCAAGAGATTTATTTGGAGAGAGGAATCCAGAAGAGTGGCTGTCTCTGCCAGGGTGGAAAAGGCAGCTTCAAACTGAACAGGTTCAGGGCTTATATAGTGTTTTTTAGGGGTGGACTTTTTTCCTGGGTGAATATTTTTCAGGGTAGGAATTGGTCAGATTTCAATCCCTGAGCTTGAATAAACTCAGAGATTGGCTGGATATTGTGCTCAGGGATTGGTTGGTTTTCATGCTGAGATGGTCAGGGGCAGAGTGTGGGTTTTTTTTTTTTTTTTTTTTTTTTTTTTTTTGGCTCTGTTTTCAGGACCAAAGTGTGTTTCTTTCACTGGCCCTTTTTAACATTTTGGTCCTGGTTTCTTGGTCATGGTGTGTTTCTTTGGCTCTAGTTTTATGGCCAGGGTGTGTTTCTATGACTGGCCCTTTTACCCTGCAACTCACAGAACAGCCTTGGCTACAGAAGGAGTTCTTAGTCAAAGCTTCTTCATTTTTTCAGGGTTGTGAGTTTGGGCTAAATCCCAGAGCCTCTACCATACACATGTCATCTCTGACTATATATTCAGCTGCTACAGAAAGGGAACTCCTTCCTCTAACTTGAGTACTGTGTGATTGTCAAGTAGGGAAGAAATGGTAGTTTCTGTAGTTACCAGACCTTGTCTGCCATGTGATCTGTGGACTTGGACTAGCAACCTCACGGTCTTTTTTAATGAGTTTCTCAGACAAGCATTAGAAGTGAAAAGAAAATTGCATTTTGGCTTTCTCCGAAATTCTAGTAATTTGTTCAATGCCACAAAGTGTATAGGGTGAGATTCCATGAATAATAGGACTCCATTCATTCAAGATGAAAGCAGGAACACAACTCTGCTCACACACTATACTTTTCTTACAAATGCTAAGGAGAACTTCATTTCTTAGACATGGAATTCATAAAGTTAAAACTTACCCATTCAATATTAGTCACAAATAGAAAGAGTGTGATTCAGTTTGTCTTCACTGTATGCGTGAGGAAGACATGCCACACAGAAAGCTACCTTATATCAAGGCAACACTGGATTTGTCCTTGGAAACCTAATTCCCTTATCTTAGCCAATATTTTTTTTAATTATCAAATCTCATTGTTAACTCGTTTAACCATAAAAACTCAAAGAAAGGCATTAAATTCACTTAACTACTAATTGATTTAAATTATAATTTTACAATACAAACCAAGTAAACAATTTAATTGCTTAAAAATGAAGCAGTCACACCAGTTGCTTATTTTCTGTGGTGACAAAAACTAACTGAGTGAAAGAAATGTCAACCTTCTAGAGGTCTGTCTGTTATAATCTAAATGGCACTAGGTTTCCTGTTCAGTTGACAGTGGCATAAATTTCCACACACTTTCTCATCAAGAAGAAAGATAAGACAGTTTTTAGTTGCTTATCACCATGCTTTCCATAAAACCAGACAGAGAAATATACTTTATCTCATTTAATTCTCTAACATCTGGGTGATATAAGCATCTTTAGTCCTGTTGGTCAGATGAAAAAGGTGAGCCATTGAATATGTGGTAAAAAAAAAAATGGTTTCTTTAGTAAGTAATTGTGGGATATCAACACAGAGAGAGACCCCAAACATCTGTCCAACTATTAAACTCATGCCCTTTGGCTACATTAAACTACAATTTAGGCTCTTAGGGAAAAGGACAGAAATATATTTACCATGGCCAGGACTAAACAGAAAACAGAAGTCTTGATATAAAAGGTTTCAGTTTGGCACATGACCTGCCTCTATAACTAGTTTCATAATAATGGCCAGGATTCTCTACAGAGGATTGCTGGCCATGTTTGTAGACCTGATGTTAAAAGCAGGGTGGAGAAGTGACACTCGAGCATTCATTTCTAATCAACTTGCTTTGCACTTCCCATTTTACTTGTCAATTATTATTTCTAACTTTATGAGAGTTATACATATCCTTTCCTTTTGATACTCATTATCTTTTGTTGCCTTCAGATTTCTGAAATACATTTGTTTATAAATTTATTAATTTGCAATTTTATGGGGTGGAGGGCCTCACCATGTAGCCTTAACTGGCCTGGACCTTGCCATTTAGACTTTCCTCAAAGCCACAAAGATTCCCCTCCTATGTTTCCAGTGGGCTGAGTGTGTTACCATACCTGTCTAAAACTGTTTTTTAAATGTTTTTTTCCTTATGTCTCTTCAGTGTCTTTTTTGTTTCCAAAGTTCTTATGTCTTCTCTTGGTTTTGGAGCATAGCTTTAGCATTAATGCCTGTCCTCTAATATTTGTTGGTCATCAGGTAAACTTTATATGTAATTATGCTGAAAGCTGATTGAAAATTTCACAGGGGGACACAGCGATAAGGAATGTCCTCATCTTATTTAGATGGCCATTGAACAACAATATTTTCTGGAGGAAGTGCCCATAGTTCAACATCCATAGGGGTTTAACCTGATGCCCAGCAGACAACCTTCATGCAGCCTCATGAGAGGCAAACATCTGTCAGTGTTCCACACACTGAAGAAACAGGAAGGGGCCATGGCCATTTTAAACATTATGTCATTTCTTTATACAATACCACTTTTCTGGTCTCTGTGATACACAAAGTTCTATGAGAAAAAAGAATGATGATCATTTTTCTAGAGTTGAAAATCGTCAGTTGACTATGAGGCATGAAGTTAAATGGAAGGGAGCCCCATTCCTATAGATGTAAATCTTGTCTTGCTGTTCTCTTTTCCACTCAGCCTCACATTTGTTGATCCCACTCTCCTTATGTTACCAGCCTCGGGACCATTCAGAATTTAATCCAGCTTATTTTTTTTTCCTGTGGATTGTATTTTCTCCTATTACTTTACTGCTTTTATAACTTTTTTCTTAAGTACTCTGTTATCATTAGTCTATTTCATTTTGATTTTTTTTTGATAAAGAAAAACTAGATATCTCTAAGCAAAGTTAACTTGCTTTTCTGGGAAAGCATAAATTATATTTCTGTATTACTGCATGCAACCAAGAACTAATAATGAAGTATGATGAAGGTAATGGCAGCATGTCCAGGGATGATCCCTAATGCCATTTATGTGTAGTTTTATTTTCTTCATTTCATCATAATTTTGAGAGTATAAAGGACAGAATTTTCTTGCCCTTCATTCAAATTGAAATATATTGAAGCTTTTATTCTCAGTGCTTTGTTTTAGGGAAGAGGGCATTTAGGGGGCAGTTGAAGTTAAGTGAGACCTATTAAGGCCATGATGATGACCTAAGGCAATAAAATTAGTATTCTTAAGTGATGACCTAAGGCAATAAAATTAATATTCTTAAGTGACACTCAGAAACTACTTTCTCCAATATGAGAGAACAATGCCCACAGTCTCTAGTTCCTGTCTCTATAACTCTATTTCTATATTTTAAAAAAAGTCTTTAGTGCTTTATTATTGCAGAGCAAGCTGACCGATGCAAGTAACCATAGGATGGAAAGCATCTATGTCCCTGAGCTCAACATTACAGCAAAATTGGCAACCTGTTAAAAATGTCCATCAAGAATTTGTGTGAGGGAAAAGAAACTTTTATAATATTTGATAGTAAGGTTTGGAGATTTTTCATTTATAAGAGCATATTCAGTCCAGCAGCTTAGAGTTCTTATGAGTGGTGATCATCTTTCCATTTCTTTCTGTTAAACCACATCTTTCATCGTCACCATTTTTTTTTTTTGAGACAGTGTTTCTCTGTGTAGCTTTGCGCCTTTCCTGGAACTTGCTTTGGAGACCAGGCTGGCCTCGAACTCACAGAGATCCGCCTGGCTCTGCCTCCCGAGTGCTGGGATTAAAGGCGTGCGCTACCACCACCATTTGATTGGAGGGAGAGAAAATAATTCCTCATCTATAAGTTACCATTTTTTTCTTATGTTCAATATGAGATAATTTTCTTTTTCCCTCCTGGTTTAAGAACTGTGACTTAAGGAAAAACCCTTGCCATTTAGTTTGTAGAACCTTATAACAGTTTCCTAGTTATCACTGATATCTATCTCATGTCTTTGAGCTCCATCAGCACAAGGCAGTAAGCTCTAGTTCCCAGGGGACTAGTTATGAAATAAACATTATTATCTTTTACCTTGATTTAGAATATTTACTTGGGGAAATCAGTTTCCTCAAAGAGAGAATGAGAGAAGTTTTAACTTCAAGGTCATATTATATAGCAAGGAATATGTTTATGGGCATGATAAGAAATGTTGATTAAAAGTAATCTTTCCTTGGAGGATGCCTTACTCTTAGATATGAAACATGATTTCTGTTTTTACTGGCTTCTTGCAGAATAATTTAACAGGTACAAGTGGATGTATGTCCTAAATGTGTATGGCTTATGCCTCTAAACCCCAAAACCATAGACCACAAGAAAAAGAAATGTCTGTCCTTCTTGGTTTGGGTTACCACACTCAGGATGCTATTTTCTAGTTCCATCCATTTGCCTGCAAATTTCATGTTGTCATTGTTTTTCTCTGCTGTGTAGTACTCCATTGTGTATATGTATTACATTTTCTTAATTCATTCTTCAGTTGATGGGCATCCAGGTTGTTTCCAGGTTCTGGCTATTACGAATAGTGCTGCTATATCCATAGTTGAGCATGTATCTTTGTGATATGATTGAGCCTTCCTTGGGTATATGCCCAAGAGTGGTATGGCTGGGTCTTGAGGTAGATTGTTTCCCAGTTTTCTGAGAAACTGCCATACTTTTTTCCACAGTGGTTGTATAAGTTTGCATTCCCACCAACAGTGGTATGTACTCACTCATAAGTGGATACTAGATATAAAGCAAAGAACAATCAGACTGTAACCCACAGAACCAAAGAGGATATATAGTAGGGGGGGCCCTAGGATGACTATGACTTATAATAAGTCTTGGTTTTACTCAATTACTGGACAAGCCTCAATGAAACATTTCACTATTAGGATAAGAATTTATACTGTATCAAGCTGATAATAGAAAAATAAATAAATAGAAATTTTTTTTTAAAAAAAAGAAAAAGAAATGTCTGCTCTTCAACCTGTATGAGTCTGTATTGGTGTTATGTGACACTATTTCTGGGGAGATGTGAACGAATATTTGGTCACCCAAATATTTACTCACCCATCAGACCAAATTAACAATATCACTAAAGTATCTTGGAGGTGACTAGCAAGAGTATTGGTGAAAGATTACTTATAGGAGCATGGCTAACTCAACAGCAGTCTACCACCAAAAAAGACTAGGTAAAGGCTCATGAAGTTAAAACCCTGGAGTTCTATGCATGACCTGTAGGTTGCTGGAAGGGTTGGAGAGTCTCCTTTCCTCAGTGGTCTTTATGGTTTATAACTTTCAGGGACTTCCTGAGTGTAGTGAGTTGTTTACTTCTTATGTCTCTTCTTTTAAAAGGTGCATTTTATTATTTCTAATGATGAGTATGTGTTGTGTGTATGGGTGGCTGTTGCAGAATATTATATTAAGGTGTGTTACTTTTGTTTATGTTGCATTTGTTTAACTCTGTGAAGCTGGGTTACTGTGCCTGTGTAAAACACCTGATGAGCTAATAAAGAACTGAACAGCCAGTATTGAGGTAGGGGAGAGAAACAGGTGGGGCTGGCAGGCAGAAAGAATAAATAGAAGAAGAAATTAGGGGGGGGGGAGAAGAAGGACCCAGAGAAGGAAGAGGGCTCCAGGGGCCAGCCACCCAGTTATACAACCAGCCATGGAGAAAGAGTAAGATTTACAGAAGTAAGAGGATGGGAAAAGTCCTAGGGCAAAAAGTAGATGGGATGATTTAAGTTAAGGAAAGCTGGCAAGAAACAAGCCAAGCCAAGGCTGGGCATTCATAAGTAAGAATAAGCCTCTGTGTGTAATTTATTTGGGAGCTGGGTGGCAGGCCCCCCAAACACCAAAGACAAACAACTACATTTTGGCACCCAGTGTGGGGCACCAATTGTTGCCCTTTTAAAAAAAAATATTTCTGTCTTTTAAGCCACAGCTGTCTGAAACAGATACTGTAACTCTGCCGATACCAGTAGCAGTTAGGCCGCAAGGGCCACAGCTAGACTGAATTCTGTTCCCTTAGGCACTGACTCTTTCAAAGCTACAAAGGGAACTTGACTAAATCTCTGTCCCTCTAAAGAACTCAATATTTAAAGATTGAGATAGAATGCTGTTCTTCCGAGAGGCTGAATAGCAAGTAGCTCACCTCCTCTCCTTGTTCACGTCCTCCAAAAAGCTTCTCCTCGCCCCTCCTTAAAAACCATTCTCCACCTGGCTCCTGCCTACCACTTCCTGTCAGCTAGTTTCTGACTCAGCCTCCTGACCACAGGTGACTTTTATTAAATCAAACACACCTTTGCATCATTAAACAAATGTTCCAGAGCATAAACGAAAGTGAGATATCTTAAAATAATATTCTACAACAGGTGGGTATGTGCACATGAAGTGAAGATACCTGCCGATTCAAAAAGAGGGTATCTGATCTCTTGGAGCTAGAGTAACAGGTGGTTGTAAGCTGTCTGACATGGGTGCAGGGATTTGAAACTGGGTCCTCTGTAAGAGCAGTGTTGGATCTTTCTGGCTGATCATCTTCCTAATTGGTACTTCCTGAATCTTTTTTTTTAATTAAGAAAATTTTTATTCATATTACATACCAATTGCAGAACCATCTCCTCCTCCCTCCTCCCACTCCTCCAGATTTCCCCCACCATCCACCCCCCATTCCCTCTTACAAAAGGTAAGGCCTCCCATGGGGAGTAAGCAGAGCCTGGTACATTCAGTAAAGGAAGGTCCAAGACCCTTCCTCAGCATCAAGGCTGTTCAAGGTGTTCTCCCATAGGTAGTGAGTGGGCTCTTAAAGAGCCTTGTGCTGGGGGATGGTCTTCCTGTATGCTGTGAATATGTGTTGCTACTATTTGCTGTCGGATGGTCTGTATGTCAAATTACTCTGATTGGTCAATAAATAAAACACTGATTGGCCAGTGGCTAGGCAGGAAGTACAGGTGGGACTAACAGAGAGGAGAAAAGAAAGAACAGGAAGGCAGAAGGAGTCACTGCCAGCCATGACAAGCAGCATGTGAAGACACCAGTAAGCCACAAGCCATGTAGCAAGGTGTAGATTTATAGAAATGGATTAATTTAAGCTATAAGAACAGTTAGCAAGAAGCCTGGCATGGCCATACAGTTTGTAAGCAATATAAGTCTCTGTGTTTACTTGGTTGGGTCTGAGTGGCTGTGGGACTGGTGGGTGACAGAGATTTGTCCTGACTGTGGGCAAGGCAGGAAAACTCTAGCTATAACTATTGGTTAATAAAGGAGCTATTTTGGCCTATGGTAACACAAGATATAACCAGGTGGGAAATCCAAGAGAGATACAGGAAAAAGTAAGGTGGGGTCAGACAGATGCTAGCCTGTTGCCCAAGGAGCAACATAAGCCATAGACCAAGCAGTTTGTAATTAATAATAAGCCTCTGAGTGATTATTTTGTAAGCTGCTGCAATCTGGGGGTGGGGAGACACAGGAAAGATTCCAGCTATAGCCTTGTGTTAGAGAGGATGAAATGTTTCAATTCTGAGAAGATTGCTGTACAACGATTATGTACTGTGCTTCTTCCAAGGTATGTATTTTTAAACAGTGAACACTTATCGCTGACTTATTCCATTTGCCGGGAGAACTAGCTTAATAAAAGCACACGTGGCACTATTTTCCTTCAGAATTAATAAGATTCCAAGCTCCGTTCACTAGGCCTACCTTTAAAACATCTCTCAGAAATTCTAAAATGAAGATAATATGGAAATTGGTCCTATTCTTTAATACAGAATTAAGTTAGACTGGTCATTTGCTCTGGGCCTCCTTGCCCTAACCTTACCAAAGTATTCACTGACTACAGGGCTTCTAGCCCTAACTATGCTACTCAGTGAAGGTTCTTAGAAAGCTTACTTCATTCTCATCTTTGCTTTTTATATATTGTCTTCATTTGAAGGATCCTATAAGTGCTAAGACACAAAGACATGCCAAGCCCTAATAGAATTATTGGAGTCTGCTATTTGAGTTTGTTAGGGTTTTTATATTCACTCCTTGATTCTTGATGATAATTTCCTGAAAGCAACTTTCTGAACTGCACAGATTATTGTCAGAGCAAATATTTCATGTTTTAAGGGGGACAGTATTTAAGCAAATACAACTACATATTTAGCTTCAAAATAACTGAGCACATAGTGAACTCCTGATGGGTATAAAGAGGACTGTGTAATGCTAGAGCAGGAAAAACCATAATCCCCGAACACAGCTCTCCATTACCATTTCAGAGCCCAGGAGAGAAGCTTTTGTATATTTTATTGGATCTTCAGTCACAGGGAATCTCTCTGTGAATACTGGAAGTAGATTGAGCTTCCTCTCTGTTGCACTAGCTGACTGCTAAAGAATGGAAGAGAAACACTGTGGTTTCTAGCTTTGGAGAAGCTGACTTTCTCACACTAAAGTACACCGAAAGTTAAAGCTTAAAAATAGAGAAATGTTGGGTGCCTATTAAATCTTACATAATGTACCATGCACAGAGCCCCACTGTGCAGTCCCTTCTTAGGTATGCACAAGAAAAGTTACATACAATGATGGCAAATGAACTCTATACCGGACTTGAGAAATTAAGAAAGTACTGGGAGATTTTTATTAGTTAATTCTCCCATCATCGTGATAAAATACTTGATGTTAAAAAAAACATCAAGGAGAGGAAAGATTCATTTAAACTTTAGAGGTGTTGCTCCTCTGCAGCAAGGGAGGCATGACA
The DNA here is from genome assembly GCF_004664715.2 of Peromyscus leucopus. NCBI lineage: Eukaryota > Metazoa > Chordata > Mammalia > Rodentia > Cricetidae > Peromyscus > Peromyscus leucopus. The sequence goes on from NC_051086.1 coordinate 76,220,075, forward strand.
AAGAAGAGGAACTGAAATCATGGCTTCCAGGAAGCTGGAAGCAATGAAAGGAGACACAAAATGGCAAGATGCAGCTCTCAAACATTCCCCAATGACCTATTTCCTCCAGTGAGGTTCCTCCTCCTATTTTTCACTGCCTTGCAATAATGCAGGAATCCATCAACAGATCAACTCATTGATTAGATAGAGCTTTCAAGATCCACTCACTCCCATTAATATGCACAAGTAACACAAGTCAAGAAAAAAATACTACCATGGGTTCTGTGTTAATGCCTATTATTTTATAGCCTCCTACCAGATTACCATGGATGAAAGTTAAACTCAAACACACTTGTCTATGAGCTTTTTTTTTTTTTTTTTTTTTTTTTTTTTTGGTTTTTCGAGACAGGGTTTCTTTGTGTAGCTTTGTAGACCAGAGATCCACCTGCCTCTGCCTCCCGAGTGCTGGGATTAAAGGCGTGCACCACCACTGCCCAGCATGAGCTATTCTTTTGGACTACATTTTAAGTGACTATTTCTGTGGGAATGGGTGGTAAGTGAAGGTATCCGACTGCTGTATGCAGTGTGATGTGAATTAATAGCAGAGAAGATGATGTTTAAAGTGTTTGGTTGAGGAGTTGTTGTTTTATGGCAAGATTTAGCATCATTCCATGTTGGAAATTGATTTTCTTTCAGAAATTCTTGTTTCTCAAATCAGTAATGTGAGCAAGTACATCGCGCCACTTTGATAATGCACAAAGCGCCTGATTCGAGTCCTCAAATGGCACACAGGAAGTAAAATAAACAATCAATTGCTTCTGACATTTTTGACTAAATTTTATGCTCTAAGTTTAAGTCACCCAAGGAAGAAATACTTCAAATCGGTGCTTGGCTCCCTCCTCCCCTGCAGCAAGAGGAATGGGTTCGTTTGTTCAGCTGCTATCAGAGCTCTATTTCCTTGGACTACGGCCAACAGACTCAAGAAAGTGAAAGTCTTTTGTTTTAGGTTGAGGTGGCACGTGCTTCCAAAACCCTTTATCTTCTCATAGAGTACTCAAAAGCAGACAGTAGTTCAACATCTATGGTAGCATAATGAACCGTATGCTGGTTCTTTTGTGCATCCTTTATAAAGCCTCGTGATACAGGATACTAGGATAAAGCCAATACTACTTCTGAGGAAGGACAAAACTGTTTGTAGGTATTATAGACTCTGGTAAGGGTTGAAACCCAAGGTTGTACACTAATTTCCACTTGTCTACTGTCACACACACACACACACACACACACACACACAGAGAGAGAGAGAGAGAGAGAGAGAGAGAGAGAGAGAGAGAGAGAGAGAGAGAGAGAAGACAAACATACACACAAAAGAGAGATCCATAGAATCAACATGTGATTTGAGTTCTATCAAAGGTAGTTCCATATTCTTCTTTTGTAATTTTAATTGGTTAAAATAAGATAAAGTAGAAAATAATACAGTATAATATAATACACTGAAGTACAATAAAATACAGCCAATGCCATACAATACACAATTTCCTTGAATTGTCCTGATTGACATTTTGTATCTTGGGATGAGTATTTATATTTGCAATGTCTTTTTTTTTCCCATTCCCCTCTGATGCTTCTTTTAGAATGACAACTTAACCAGTGCTAGCATCATCTAATAGATCTGTGTGACTGTTTCGAGGCTAAACTGATGGAGAAAGACCTGCTCTCAAAGTGGGTTTCATCTCCTAGTGGGTGGCCAATACCCAGGAGGCATAGGCAAAAGGATTGCCACAGTCCAATCCCAGACCGATCTACTTCCTGATTTTTCAGGACAGCTGGGTCTACACAGTGAGACCCTATCTTAGAAAAAAAATCAAAGCTATGTGTAAAGGAGAAGAGTGACACAAAGAACAGAAAGATAGTATTTCTCAGCCCGAAGAATTTTGTATATTGAGCTCCTTGGTGCTGTTTTGGAAAGAGAAAAATAAAGTTAAGTTAACTCAAACAAACAAACATCAAAATGCTACAAGGAAAGTTTTAGGGTGGTTTTTTTTTTATATATAAATTCTAGAGCTAAAATTAAATGTATCTGCATCACTTTACTAAACTATTACCATAAAGTAAATTTATTCCACGTGCTTCAAGTGTTTAGAACCAAATGACCAATGGTAGTGAAAGGTGATAAAATCCAGGCTAATAAGATGCACACTGAGTTGGTGCTACTTTCTTCTGGGAACAGCATCATGGAAAACAGGAGAGGAAGAAGCGTGTGCCTACAGGTGAGATCCCTAGATTCCAGCCTTATAATGTTCTCACTTGAGATGTATCTATCCCACAAGCTAAAATTAGCAGTGCTTCCCTTGCAATAGCAGAGTTTAGCTGTTTTCAATTCCTGCTGGAACGCTTTTCAGTTAAATCATTTATGAGTCATGCCATATTTGTAGGAGGCTGTTTGCCTGTGCCTCAGTAACTACAGCTAGCTCTCTAGAAAATTCTCCAGAGCTTGATATCATATTCCCTTAACACAAGCATCCTGAAAATAGCTTATTCTGAGATAACTCTCTCTCTCTCTCTCTCTCTCTCTCTCTCTCTCTCTCTCTCTCTCTCTCTCATACACACACACACACACACACACACACACACACACATACACACAGGAAGAGGGAGTGAAAGAGAGAGAATTCAATATAAGATATGCACTGTTATTATACATGTAAAACTATTCCCCTTATATCCCTCTGTGTGTGTGTCTGACTATGATTACTTGTTCTAATGTTATTAGTGCAGTGGTTCTCAAGCTTCCTAATCCTGCAAGCCTTTAACACAGTTCTTCATGTTGTGGCGACTCCAACCATAAAATTATTATCTTTGCTACTTCATCACTAATTTTGCTACTGTTATAAATCATAATGTAAATGTCTTTGTTTTCAAGGGTCTTTTTAAAAATTTTATTTATTTATTTATTTATTTATTTATTTATTTATTTATTTATTTTTTTTTTTGGTTTTTCGAGACAGGGTTTCTCTATGTAGCTTTGCGCCTTTCCTGGAACTCACTTGGTAGCCCAGGTTGGCCTCGAACTCACAGAGATCCGCCTGGCTCTGCCTCCCAAGTGCTGGGATTAAAGGCGTGCACCACCACCGCCCGGCTTAAAAATTTTATTTATTTAAATTATTTGTTTATTTATTTTTCATTTACATACCAATCCCAGTTCCCCCTCTATTCCCTTTGCCCACCCGTCCTTCATCTCCCCCAGTCCCACCACCCATCCACTCCTCAGAGAGGGTAAGACCTCCCTTGGGGAGTCAACAAAGTTTGATGGTCTTTGGTAACCTACCTGAATGGGTTGGTCAACTCCTAAAGGGTTCATGACCCACATGTTGAGAATGAGTGTTATAGTGCATCTAAAGGAGTCCTCAACCTGTCAGCTCTCTATGTCCTCCTTGTAAAGCACATGGATGATTATTGGGTCCATTATAAACCTGACTCAAAAAAAAAAAAAAAACCCAATGTCTTTATAATTATATTTCACATCAGGAACATTACCTCTTCTTAATTCCTGTCTTCAAACTAATGTGTTAAAACATATTTGACTGAATGAAATATTTTGTATGAAAGAAGAATCTATTTTCAAAATAAAATAAAATAAACTTCTACCAGGTGCCTGAGGTGACAGTGAGGTTAAAACATGTATTTTTTTTTTTTAATAATCAGTGGGATGGTTGGAGGACAGAGACACTGCTCAGTGGTTAAAACAGTTCCATGCTCTTTCAGACATCTGGGTTGCTCAGACACCCACATGGGAGTTTACAAATGCCTTTAACTCCTGTTCCATAGATTTGACTTGTTTTTCTTAATCTCTTCAAGCTCCTGCATACATGTGGTGTACAAATATATGCCCTCCCCACACATACACATAAAAAATAAATTATTACATCTTAAAAAAACAGTATTTTACTGTTTGAAGACCTCAGGCATACATGGAATGTGCTTGGGCCAAACTCACCCCTCTTTTCCTCCTCTTTAGTTCTTCTCCTGTCTGCTCCACCACCCACTTTTCCCTCCTCACGATATGTACTATATTTTCCTAATCCACTAACTCCATGTCATACTGGTTTTATGTACATGGGTGTAGGACCATCTACCAGAGCATGGGTAGCCTTTTAGTGCCCATATCCCCGAAGAAAACTGATTCTCCCTCCCCTAGTAGCCATAAGTAGCTCCTCAGCTAGGGATGGGACTTTATTCTCCTGCCCTATCCATGCTCTTATTTTGGTTGATTTGATCTTCTGCAGGTCTCATGTATGCAGTTGCAGCCTAAATATAATTTTAGAAATTATTAACTATGAAAAAACATTAAAGAATAAATGTCCAAATTCTGATTAGTAAGAATGAAACTTTAGCTGGGTGATGGTGATGTACACCATTACTCCCAGCATTCAGGAGGCAGAGGCAGTTGGATCTTTGTGAGTTTCAGGCTAGCCTGGTCTACAGAGTAAGTTCCCGGGCTGCTAAGGCTACACAGAGAAATCTTGTCTCACCAAAACAATACAAAACAACCCCCCCCTCAAAAAAAGGAAGAAAGAAAGAAACTTTAATTAGTTCTTTGACAGCCTACATGTTTTCAAAAGCATGAACATGTACTTATTTTTACTCATGATATGCAAACTACTTGAGAAATATGAAATATAGTTCTCATGCTATGACATTTGTTTGTTTTGAGACAAGATCTCATATGGCCCTTGCTTTCTGTGAATTCCCCGTGTATCTGAAGCTGTGTACTAGATTCTTCTTTCTCTATCTATGAAGTTAGATAGTCACACCCAGCCAATGCTGTGAACTTCTTACCCAACACATGAAAGAAGAAAGAATTTATGACATTCTGTTACTATCAAGGAAATGGTTAAAGAGATGATTGAAACCATAAGAAGTGGTGAAAAACAGCATGAATCTTATAAGTGAGATGTAATGTTAAAATTAATATTAAATGTGTACATGGTTATTAACTTCTTTACCAGAAATTTACTCTACATATGCACAGAAAGAGCAAGAGAAAGAGAGAGAGATAATAGATAGATAGATAGATAGATAGATAGATAGATAGATAGATAGATAGATGTATCTAATTATAAGCACTTTGGGTTTCTTCGTAATATTAGCAATGACAGAGGACTAAAACCAAATATTAAATACCAAAGAAAAATGAAAATATAGGATATTCTCTAGTACATTAGTAAAATAAAATACTTAATAGCCATTAAAAGAAATGTAAGCTTTGCGTATGGTTCTATGAAATAATTTCCCAAATGTATAGGTTGAGAAATACAAGAGTAGACTGTGTCCCTGCCATGTTTATGAAGCACATACACACATGTTCATGTGTGGAAATGGTTTATATAAACCATCCTACACAGGGAAGACTTTCGCTAAGATGATGTTAATGAAATAGAATTGTCTCCAAGAGAGAATTCTAGTTCTTAAAGGTTATTGGAGACACAAATAAAGACATATTTTACTGAATGATCTTGGCTATCTCACATTTTGTTTCTTAGTTGCAAATAATTTAGGAAGACTGACTTAAAAATATTTAGTATGAGTTCTACAATGTTGGATTTAATACTAAACTCAGGTCATTAGGCTTTGTGGCACATAATTTTCCTAATGAGCTAATTTTAAAATATGTTATTTAATATCTATATACTAATTTAATTGCATATTTATTTTAAACTAGACTTTAGAAATGCCATGCTTATTGATGTATAATGTATAGAAATGTGGTTTTTTAGTGTACAATTCAATGGTTTTAAATAGAATTATGTAACTACAACCAAAATGAAGATACCAGTATTTCTTTTAAGAGAAAAATAATCCCTCCTATACACATTCAGAGAAAGAGTGAGATAAGAATAATTACTAATTAGAAAAAAATCTAACACTTTGTGAACACCCACATTTGTTTCCTTGTTACAGGTATAGGAATGGTTAGCAAGTTTTGAACTTTCTAGGTCATTCTTTAGCTTAGTAGCATTATCATTGTCCTGATGGAATTGCCATTGTGGGGCCCCATCATCCATCCTTTTGGAGACTTCAATGTTTGCTGGTAGGTGTAGTCATGGTTCAGTGCAGAAAACTGATATTTTGAACCTGAGATCAAGTACAGGAAGCTACATGAAGCCATTTTTCTAGAATTAGTTAGTACTCTATATGACCATTAATATCATGACAAAAGTTTAATATATATAAATCTATATATATAGATATAGATATATATCTAAATATATATATAGATATATATCTAAATATATATATCCTATAAATTTTGATATAAAATTCATACCTTAAAGTAGTTTTAAACAGTCAAATAAAACCAAAGGAATGCAGCATTAGTAGCAATAGAATAGTCCCTTAATTTTGGTTTTCTTCTGTCCCATATCAGATTGCTCTTCTTACATAATACAGAGATTTTGGATTTTTCTTTAACAAGCATGCTTGGGTTTAGAGAGGGCGAGGAGTCACACTCCAACTCCAAAGCCAGCTTTAAATTTTAATTGAACTGGTGCTATATAAAGACCATTTGTATTATGTGTCTGTAGAGAACAGTAAAAACAAATATTTAGGAAGGTTTATGAAATTTTATCCTGTTAGATATGTGATATACCAATTGGCCAATTTACTCTTTTTCTTGGGACATTTTTTTCTAGATGATTTTTCCTTTTTCTTCAAATATCTTATTTGTCCACTGGTCTTCAGATTCCTTAGCCTTCATTCTCCTGAAAAACAAAAACAAAACCTTTCCCCAACCCTTAATTTGGGGAGGTTCCCTTTTGGCAAGTTGTATCTGAGCAAATGAAAAGCATTTGTTAGTCCTATAATTTAGTTTAAATTGAATGATCACACTGGTTGATGAATTATCACCTCTTCTAATTAAGAGGTCTCTCTTGTTCAAATCGATCCTTTATCAACTTTGATGGTATCCATAGCTATTCTTCTGTGGAAACAAAACGAAAAACTCATCACCAACACAACATGTATCCTGGTTTCTATTCTGAGGTCAGCACATCTTTAAAGTATATAGCTCCTGCCTCCAGGTTTCATCCCTGTTTGAGTCCCTGTCCTGACTTCCCTCAGTGATTGTAGCTGAAATTTTCTCTGGTCCTGCCTAGCCCCACAGACCCCACAGACATTTATAAAATAATCACTCAGAAGCATATTAATTAAAATTGCTCAGCCATTAACTCATGTTTATTATTGACTAGCTCTTACACTTAATTAACCCATAATTCTTATTTATGTTTAGCCACATGGCTTTTACCTTTTCTCAGTTCTGCCTTCACATCTTGCTTCCTCTGTGTCTGATTGGCGACTCCTGACTCAGCCTTCCTCTTCCCAGAATTCTCCTTGTCTGTTTTACCTGCCTATACTTCCTGCTTGGCTACTGGCCAATCAGCATTTTATTTATCAACCAATGGGAACAACACATTTATAGCATGCAGAGCACCATCACCCATCAAGTGATGTATTCTTACCAGGAAGTGTAAGCTGAGATAAGCCCTTTCCTCCCCAAATTGCTTTGGTCATGATGCTTTGGTCATCACTGCAATAGTAACCCTAATCAGGACAAAACTATAGATATATAATTTAATACCTTGAAGGGTGAGTTTTCACATGTTGTGAAATATCAAAATGATTAAAAGTGGTTGATGAACTTCCAGATCATAATGCTGAATCAAGGAAATGATCTAGTAGCATTGAACCTTACTGATTTCAGTTATAGTACAGAGGGTCTGTTTAAAATCATATAGCCATGTAGTTCCATATACATGAAACCACATAGACAAGGTATTCAGTGACCTGCTCATAGAATAGAACCAATTAAAAGGCTGATTCTCATCCCCAGTCTAAATTTATTTCTTCTGTGTTGTAATTACAAGTCCAGCTAATAGTGATCAAAAGGAGAAATTTAGAATGCAGTGAAAGTGCTTTTATTTATTTCAAAGGACAATGAAATCTTTGTAGTTCATATTCAAAATAATGCTAAGGATTAGAGAACAGTTTAGTTTTTATTCCTTCTGGAACAGATATAACGATCTCCTAATGATCAGTCCAGAGGGGCACTGTTTGATTTATTTATTTATTTTTCTTCTGTGGCCAAGGTATGTCCTTTCATTTATATAAATCACCTTCTCATCTGCTGTGCCCGTCGCTCCACCGTGATAATGGAAAACGGCATTTTTTGGTGTTGGCTTTGTTCCTGCCAAAAGACCTTCATGACAAATTGTTTGAGACAACTTGTACTACACATCAAAGCAAGGGGAAATTATTTCTTCCAGAGCACTAATGCTGTTGAGAAGGTCAAAAGGGTTGTTGATAAAGTATAAATGGGGAATTACTTGACTCTGAATTGCTGTGCTTATTTAAATACAATATTCTGAGAAGGGATAAGGGGGATTAAAGCTTTCTACAGTTACTTACTAGGAAATAGCAGGTGATAATGGCTATGCCCTGACCACGGAAATATTAAATGAACAAGGTGGAGTTCAGCTTCGCTTCAATTCACAAACCTCCCTCTGCTCCTCAGACAGGTGAGAAGTAGCAATCAGGGAAAAAAAAAAAAAACAGAGCAGAAAACAGAGCAGTCCAGAGGACAAAGGTACATGAAGCACTGCAATAAGAATGTTATAGAAAGTAGATTGATATTACGTTCTACTCTTTGTTTTTGCAAAAATTCCTGGCATATCTTTAAACAAAACACAGTATTTTTCTTGAGGTACACATGGCCACATAGTCAACAGAAATGAAAGAAGGAAACTCACGTTACTTGGATGTCTATTATAGGCAGGACATTTTACAATATTTACTCGGCCTTATTTAAATTCCACAGGTTTCTGTGGAAGGAAGTATCTCTGAGAAATCGCATAACCTACGGAGAGTCACATAGCAGGACAAGAACAGAAATAGAATATAACTCCAAGCATTTCTGACTTCAATGTTTAAATGAGTGGGTCCTTCATATTTTAAGGACAGGGATGACTATGGATAAGTAAACTATTGAACAGAAAGATTTAGTTTAGTGTATAGAATGCAGTATCTATTCTTGCATTCTTCTCCTTTTCAACTCCCTTCTCCTCAGCTTCCTCCTCCCCATCATCCTTAGTCATTGCAATGGTAGGCAATACCAAATATTGCATATTTTAAAGTTTTTTCATTATTTTCAAGAGTTATATTTTATTTTCCTGACCTCTATTGACTCCTTGCTATGACTTCACAGAAAACAGATGCCAGCTGTGGATTGTGGAGGAGTGGAGTGCCAGCGAGATCAATGATGACATTGAGGACTACAAGCTGAAGGTGTTGGCAGCCCTGGATGAATTCATGGTCAGCTGACCTTGCAAATGAGCTCCCCTCCTCCAAGTCTCCTGCAAGATAAGGTCATGTGTCTGAATTCCTCCCATCTCCATTTCCCCACCTAGGAGCCTGTCTGTGTCTGAGACTGACTGCAACCACATGGGATGTGAAGATGGAGTGTTGCCTTGAGGTGTGTGACATGACCCCTTTAGGTGGTTTTCTTTCCAATGAAGGTCTGTGTTCTACTTTCTCCAGATAACTGAGCTGGCTTACCCTCAGCATCTTTATAAAGACACAGATGGCCTTTGCTGTGGTAAGTCCTCTCCAGCCAACGTAAGGCCATCACTTGTCTCAAGATTCTTGCCACTCAGAACTGAATTAGGCCTCTGCTCTTGGAGGGGTGCTGATTTACTGACACAAACAGCTGGAACACCAAGGCTGGAGAAGAGTTTCTGTGACCTGTACTATCACCAAGCCAAGATCTGGTCATTCCTTAGGTTGAGGACTTGAGGACAGAGAAGGGAAGCCGTTTGAACTTGGATATTAATTTATAATGAGAGAAAATAAAAGGATGGGGCTTCTGACAAAAAAAATTGTGTTATGTTCTTTTATATTGCATAAAGTTTCCACAAGATCCTGTGGCTGTTCCACTGCAATTTAATTGTGAAAAGTCAACTTTTCATAATTCTTGTTTGACCTTGTTTTGTGGTAATTTTAATCAATGAAATGTTAATGAAAATAAAATAATTGTGTAGGGCTTTTAGAAATGCTGGTGTATAAAAGTAAATAGACACTCTACCTTTTAGGAACTTATGTTATATTTAATAGTAATAGGATTGTGCATTTATAGAAATCTTTGCAGTTAATGAAATACTTGGACCATGTAGTACTTCTTAATGAGATATTTGCAAAGACAGAATTGAACTAGTTGGGATGTGCTATGTGTAGAGAAATTTATAAACAAGATTTAATTATAGTCAGTGTCTAAATCTTTTAGCAATATACCTTTATAAGTTTTCACCTAGTGAAATTAAATTGCAGTTCTTAAGTATTAGAGAAGGATCACAAGAGAAGAAGAAAAAATTCAGGAATAAATTTTGTTTGCTTGCTAACCCTAGAGGCCTGGCTGTTTACATCCCACACACACAACCCCACAGAGTTGGGATGGCAAAAATGATTTGCTGAAGAATCATAATACACATAATCAAATTATACTAAAATTTTTTAAATTACAAAAAAACCCTATAAATATTTGAAACGTATTGTTTGAAGTTAGTCCAAGGTGATAGATGCTGTGTTCTTTAAAATTAGTCAGGTGGTTCTAGCAGATATATAGGAATGTTAACTGTCAGCATTTGCTGTTACTTCAACTCAGCATCCCCAGAAGACCACAGAAAACCTTTAATTTGTACTTTACTATGACTGTATTGGTGGCTAGTATTTAGTATTTGTAAAAATTTCAATGCATTGCTGCTGCTGCTGTCCCAGGAACTACATTATAAGAAAATGGACAGAGAAACTAAAGCTGCATGGTAAGCAGGATTCATTTCCCGACTGATTATATTTATCCAGAAATGGCCAAATGTATGAAATAGGTATGGAGCTGTGGTAAAGTCTAGGAGTTGACAAAAGAGTAATTGTAAAGATCCTGCAATTCAGGTCCATATGGCCCTACCATGTGTTGCAGTACCAATTTTATGCCAAAAATATGACAAGGGCTAGGACAGTGCTTTGGTGGGAGAAGTGCAAATATGGGAATCTGAATTTGAATTCTCAGAACACACTTAAGAGCAGGACATGCTAGTGTGCATATGTGATCCTAACTCTCCTACAGTGAGCTGGGAAGTAGAAACAGAAGAACCACCGGTTGCTAGTGGCTCAGCTTGTCTAGCATCTGCTCTGCCAATAACAAAAAAGGTGTAAAAGGTAACAATAAATTTCTTATTCCCAGGTGCCTACAAAGAAATATGAAAATCCATAGAACCTGTGTACCTGAAATGTTTTTCTTTAGTTTTCTCCTTAAATTTCCTCTGATATTTAATTTTCATTATAGAATAGAGCCCAGTATATGGAATTAATACAATATAGTGTAGTATTTGGGAGAATGGGGTAAATTTCCTTGATATATATCACATTTGTTATAAAAATGACTGATTTAGTTAATATATTTGACTGTAATTTTAATAAGAGAAGTAGTAGGTCCATATACAGATTAAAGATTTTCTCATTAGTGTGATGATACCATTGCCTATTACTCAGGAGATGTAATGAGCAATTAGGATGACTTCCCTGGGTATCTCTATAGTACTATAATAAACCATGACTGGTTTCTGAGGGTATTCCCTACCAGACAATGATAATGTTGAATACTCTAAAAATAGCAGACCTAGCCTCCATTTTTTCCCAGAAGAGTTACTTAGAATTTATCTACACATGAAAGGAAATATAAGTAAAAATAGTTTCCCTTTCAACAGCAGGTTATTCATAAAAGAATGTATGTTTCAGTTACAGAAGAAGGAAAAGGAAGCAAACAAGATCTATCCTGAAATACTAAGAATCTGAGAAAGTCTACATATGCAAAGCAAATAAAGGATTTAATCAATCATTTTGCTGTTTTATCCCCCAAGCATTGGTATTAATGAAAAACGTGGAGTGTCCTGAGAACTGAGTTAGCAATTGTGTTGCTTTATCATCCTGATAAATGATTGGTCATGTATTTCACTGTCCTCCTTGAATTTAATTTGCTATGGCAGGTAAGTTTCTCACTCATAAAGTGTCCAGCTAGGGAAATCACTTTGGAAGAAGAGGGAAGTCCAAATTTCTTAGAGGTGCTAAGAAAAATGAATCTGGAAATCACACTGAAGGTTCTGAAAATGAATAAAATTTTACTTCACATACATTGAAAATGCCACTGAAGGTCTCTGACTATGAATCCATATGTGTTCTGCCTGATTTCCAACTACCAAGACATTGTGTCCACAGAACAACAAAGCACACTGTCGACAGGATGAGGAGATATTGCAGGGTCATCATCACTTCAGTTCGTCCAAGGAAAGGACCTCATTTGCTCCTTAAATAAGGTTGAAATTCACTTTTAAGCTGATGCATGAAACAAAACACAGGCATATTATTTATAACACACCATGTACTGCTTTCATGCAGGTATTCATTATTTAGTATGTTTTTCTTTTCATTTGAGTTTATTTGTGACAAACTTTCTCTATGCAGCTCAGGCTAACATTGAACTTGCAGTCTTTCTTTAGAGTGCTGGGTTTAAAAATATGTGCTAACATGCCACCTTTAGAATATTTATCTATCTATCTATCTATCTATCTATCTATCTATCTATCTATCTATCTAATCCCCATGTTGAAGTATGTGTACCTACTTTCATTTTTTCTATCATGTCTTATAAATTTTCTCTTTGTTTGTTTTCTTAGAATAGTACCTTAAAATGTATGTAAACAATTTGCTATAGAAATGAGACACAGCAAGTTGTGGGTTAGCTGCCATCTCTGGAATTTCTGGTTGTACTTTTCCATAACTTTGCATAACAGTATGAAATATTAAAATATATTTCTTAGTTTCCAGTCAATTGCAGAAAATGAAAAAGTGTTTGCATTTCAGTCAAGATAAATCATTCAGAAACACATTGTTTCTAAAACTTTTCTATTATTTTTTGTTTACTTAATTTTACTTTTTTTTTTGACAGTTTCATACTTGTATGTACTGAATTTTGCTCATTTGCTCAGGGCAGATGGCAGAATTATTTTCTTCAGTGGTGTGACCACTGATAAGTTTCCCAGGCTTCAGTAAATCAGTAACTAGCATTCCATACATGCTCATTTTTATTTGGTACTAGTAATAATAACAGAAATTGATTATGACATTCAAATTTAAAAGGTTGTCTAATGAAGACTTTTGTCACCCAGAGGTTTCAGAGCCTTTACAAATTAAAGCCTTTAAATACTACAAATTAACTTGTCCTTGCTGGAAAAGAATTTAAACACGGATTCACGGAAGGTGTTCTTTTTAAACCATTACTTTTTTAAAATCCTCACTAATTTTCTAGACATAGCCTTTAAGTTGTATGTTGATCTTCTTTTAAAATAAATGCTCTAATCTAGGTTTCTTAGGTAGCACCCTGCTGAGGAAGCAGTAGAGTGTGAGCAAACAGATAAATATTGACTATCATTACTACCCTAGGGGAAAAAAATCTATGAAATGTGTCAGAAGGTTGTTTTTAGCATCTGTTAGTCTCTGTTGAGTTTCATTCAGCTTTTGACTCCATACATCAATCAGTGGTAGAGTAAATGAGAGAAGCTCAAACCTAGGTTATGAAAATTTTACCATTAAAATATAATAATCAGAATAATTTTTGATTGACAGGTTGAATATTGCAGTGGCTTATGACACAGTTTTCTAAAATTCTTGTCTTCTCCTGCCTCCCATTTTAAAACATTGGTTATGTTAGGGAAATGAAATCACACTTGGAAGATCAAGATTCAATGCTGACAGAAAAATAACTCTTCTCTTCCCAGTGGAGTATAGTTGCACTGTTTTAAATTGTAAACAGCCAGGATAGGTAACTTATCACTGCACCTAGTACAGTTCATAAACAGTGACTCATACCAACTCTTCTAAACAGAAATCATCCATTGGTGCAGCTGGATTCTACTCTTTGCGTAGCTTATCTCCAGAAACTCTACATGGCCTATTAACTAATCCAGGAGCATACACTTACGTTTTGCTGAAGAACTTACCAGTCGTCTACTTTGCAAAATGACTGTGTTTTCTGTGTATAATACTTCCATGGTTAAAACATTCATTTTTGTTATAAAGATTATTTTGGATATGTGTGTGGTATATTCACACATCCACACAGGTGTCTATGTCTGTGTCTTCTATTGCTCTGTCTTTTTCCTTTGTGACAGGGTCTTTGATTGAAGCCAGAGCTTGCCATATTTTTTGTCTATGCTGGCAAGCCCCATCAATTCTCCTGTCCTGCTACCTACCCCTCTGCACTGAGGCTGTATGCACAGGCCAGCTTTTTGTGTGGGTGCTGGGGGGTTTGAACTTGGGTCCTTCTGCTTGCATACCAATTATCCACATCCATTTCCAGAGCCCTGTCAAAACATTTCAGCAGAATCCTATCAATGTGATTTTTACATACAGTTACTTTTACCAGGACTGAAAACAAGACATTTCACTTTTCTCTTATACATTAAGAAAAGCAAACCAATAAATTAATAAATCTATCCACCACCACCAAACAACAGAAATACATTCTCTTAAGCAGTTTATATTGTGAAGGGAAGGGCAGGTACTCAACTGGAATGCCTGGTTTCTCTCAGGAGTCAATGGAATGATAATTGAAGAAGAGATGTTCCTGCTGAGCTCAGAAAAATGAGGTTCACCTACTGTGTCAAGGATCATTCCGAACACAGCAGAATGTACATGTGTTGTATGACACTTCGTGTCTTTGCATGAACAAAAACCTATTCACCACAGACAGGAAAGTATGATAACCACAAAGTCCAGCTTGGTGAATCATTGAGTTTTATTGGAGTTACTTACAGGTGTGGAATGATTCAAGACAGCTGTATCCCCAAAACCCACCGTAGTGTGGGAGACAGTGAAATCTGAAAACCTGAAGCTTACAACATAACATGCTGGCAGATGAATTGGTTGGGGAGTGTCTCTTTCAGGGGGCTCAGCTGCAGGGTGGAATATTTCACCTCCCTTGAGAACCCACTGTTGTTTCACATCCCTTTAAACATTCTGTGTCTTAAGGAGCTTCACCGCAAGTCTGCCTGTTTTATCTCAAAGGGAATTGCTACAGAGCAACACATCCTGAAGCAGAAGGATATAGATAATTCAATGGACTAAGACAAAACCTAGCACTTAGAAATGAATCAAAAGGCAGATGACTGATTCTCCTTGGGGAAACAACACCTGAAGGATATGGAGACCTGAGTCCAGAATGAGGACTAGGATTTGTATTTTAAAAACAATGAACAACTATAGAATGCTTCAAGTAGGCGAGCCCTGCTGAAAGGGTAGAACATATTAATGAGTTTGGAAAAGCCAATTTAGAGACAATAAAATAAGGGGGTGGTGGAATGGATTAGCAAAAGAATCAGGAAGAATAAAATATGTTTGAACCATTGCCATGTACATTTCTTGGGTAGCAAGCAGAGTATACGTAAAATAAGTATTGGGGGATGAATGAGATGTCACACAAATGGCTATGCATCTAGCAGAACTAAACCATGGGAGCAGAATCTGTCGTGGGGGTGGGAGCCAAGAAAAGAGATTAGCAAACCTTTGTTCAGGACTTTGAAATCTCAGTGACATACCCAAGTACAATTACCAAGCAGACATTTGGAGAGCTGTGACTGAAACAAAGGGGAGACATTTAGATTGGAGTTCAATAATACCTACTATTTCCAAGGTACTCACCAAGGACCAGGAGTGCTAAAACCCAGCAGGTTCTAATTAGTTAATCCTCATATTGTTATTCCCAACATGCAGGGGAGGAGAAAGTACAGAGAGCTTCAGCAACCATGATCCTCTCCCTATGAGTAAAGTAGATTGGAAGACAAAGGTTAGCAGCAGACTGCAAATCCATTCTTTTTCTTCATCAGGGAACATCTCAGGAGACACAAGAAAGATACTCCAATGAAAGCTCCTTGTAAATACACTGATAATAGACACCCGTTTCCCATAAACACCCAGTAGTGTTGGCTGTCAACAAAGTCCACTGCTATGTAATGTTTTGGGGAGATGGACCTAATATGATAAGGACACTGGGACCTGTAGACATATGAACATGGGTCCCAAAGAAAACGTCAAATAGATTCTGTAACTATTGGTGAAATTATTGAGGCCACTCCACGTAGTTAAAGGGAGGTTTATTTTGTGGGGTAACTTACAAATGAAGGGATAGTTTACAGGGTCTGGAAAAGGTATGGTGCAGTCCAGCGGTGTTCTCAAGAACACTCTGCTTGGTCTACCTCCAGCATCCAGGGTCCAGGAACCAAGAGAGCCCGCACATCCAGATCTCGGGTCTTCAGGGTCCTCCCTTGACCCTGCCTTGCAGGCGTGACAGTTACCAAAGCTTCAATGGGGGTTGGAACTTCCAGATCAAAGCTGGAATGGCTACCCACTACACTGTGACTGCCAATATAAAATGGAGAATTGTGTCGCAACTTTGGTAAATGATACACAGTGCACACATGCACACAAACAATCACATATCACTTATTATATATAGGCTAATATATGGCCTTGTCTATCCTTATGTGGACCAAAGAACATAGGAGTTCTGAATTTCTCCCAACTTTTCCTTGTACATAATCATGTACTTGAACCTAGGATTTAAGAATAACCAAAACAAAAGGAAAACGGGGGCTATTGAAAATTGGGGCAGTGAGAATGAGGTAGCAAAGTAATATGAAAAGCAACGGTCAGATAGGTAAGAAAACAAGTGGCAGGTGTAGTGTTAAGACATCAATGCCTGCCTGATCTTTATCCTATCCTGTCTTGAGCCTCTGTGAGGAAGGATGTAGGAGTTTGGCCCCAATCTTGTTAAACCAAGTATCAGCAAAAGAAGTGTATGACCCCTGCTTAATGCAGAAAAGCCCTTCAATCACTTTAAGCATAGTGTTTGCTCATTTTCTAGTAATTCTCTGATATCCCAAGTGGTTTGGCTCTCATCTCTAATTACTCTGTAAACATGTCATAGTTATTTACTTTCCAATAATTTTAAGGCACTAATGGAATTTATTGTGCCTTCCATTTGAAGATCTAGGCAATGAAATTGTCTGCTTTGTAAGCTAATTGTGGTCATTTTATTTGATTATGTTAGGAATTGAAGTAGAAAATGGAAGGGATATTGTATGTGGATCCAGAAAATATCCCTTAGCCTCCCTGTCAACCTTATAGTTAAGCCTCAATTAAATGTTATTCTTAGTTGTTTCATTATAGTAAAGTGTCAAATATAAATTTTTAAATTATCATTTTATGCTAACAAACTTAGATCATATGACCTAGTCAAAAATAGATACTATATTTTTTCAATTTTATAAAACTAATACAGACTGATAAAAATTCCAAAATATTAAAGAAATGAATAGAATAGAAAGTGAGATTGCAATGGTTGAGGGTCAGGGATGTGTGCTTTGCATCTAATTCCATACTTATAAAAAAAACAGCCATTTTGATGCCAACATGTCAAGACTTAATATTAAAATACCTTTTGCATAGAGATGACTATATCAAAATAACTAAATTTATTTGTTTATTTATTTATTTTGTTTTTGTTTTTTTTTTTCAAGACAGGGCTTCTCTGTGTAGCTTTGCTCCTTTCCTGGAACTAGCTTTGGAGACCAGGCTGGCCTTGAACTCACAGAGATCTGCCTGCCTCTGCCTCCCCCTCACCCCCAGTGCTGGGATTAAAGGCGTGCACCACCACCGCCTGGCCAAAATAACTAAATTTAAATGGCATTCAAGATAAAGTCTTTTGCCAATTCCAAGTGCATGCAATAGTACTTATTAAAGATGTCGCTAGGGCATAGTAGTTCTTGTGGAATATTCTGAAAAAAATATAGGTTATGTATTATATTCATTTTGAGGAACATTGCACACTACTGTCTTCTTTCAGATTCACAGTGCACACTAACATTTCAAGACTGTGAAATATTTTGCAAACCACTTAATGTTCTCTGGTTTTCTCAAAGCTAATTTGACCAAAAGAGCCTGAGTATGTCTGTTTGTGAAATGTTACTACTATTCACTGCTTATTTGCTCCACCTAGGGTGCTATTCGAAGTGTTTTATGTAAGCATGATATTTTGAATAAATCTTAACCAATGAGGCCAAAGATACTACTGTTTCCACTTTGGCAAGAAGCAGGAGATGGAAAAATGTCCTCTTAAGTTGTTAATTTAGGAACAACTGTCTGAGACTAAATCTGATCGGATTTCACAGAATCTTTGACTTGGCTTCTTAATCTAGACACTGTACTGAAAGATAAAGTTTAACACGTATCTGAAACAGTTATTGAGGGGGCATATTAATTCATTTATGGAAAGAATCATTAGTCTGGTCTTACATTTTTCTTCATTCATTTCTGTATGTGAAGAAGATACTATGGTTTTATTTTGGACTCTTTATCATAGCCAACAGATGTTTTTTTAATTGACCCTATAGTCAATGAATACTCTAAATCCTTAGCAAAACATCTGATTTCCAACTTTCTCACTGCTGCAATCCAACTTTCAGTTTAAGGGCCTATGTCTAGAGTGCCAAACTCATTCCTTTTCAGTGTTATGAATGATAGCAACTAGACAGACCCACAGAGAAGGATGTCTTTCAGCCAATCATTCTGAACGGCATTTAATGACAACCATACTTTTCACGTTCATCAAGAGATGTTACTGAAAACAACTATCTCAAGCTTGTTTTCACATTTGTTGTGGAATTAGCTGATGTCACCCATTTCATGCAATGATTTATAGTCATTGATTTACACAGTGCCTGAGGAAATCTTGGGAAAAGAGAACTTTGATCGGTATTGAGGTTCAGGCATAAACAACCTTATAGAACAGAATAATCTTAAGATTCAAGGAATGAGACAGAAAACAGATGATAGGACATAGCTGGGCCTTTGAATCATCAACGTCAATAGCCAACTAGGGTCTTGGTGTTTCATGGGCTCAATGTGGCGTCCGTTGGAGAATCTGTGGTAAGGAAGATGCTTAGGCAGTAAGGTATCAATTAGGATGCTACTTGTCTATTAAATTCAGCTCACCTCAGAGTATAGCATAGGACAAGGGCCGACTTGATTTGTGTTGACTCAGAGCAACCACTGGACAAGTTTTCTGAATGATAAGAGGAAAGTCTGTGAATACTTGAGAGAGAAAGATCTGTTTATGGGGATTAAAATTCTATTAGGAAGTAAAAAGCAGCTTAGAGCTACTAAGAATCATTAAATTTTACTGCATACAATGTCTGGGTTGGTTAGCACTGAGATAGCCAAATATGTAAGAATGTGTGTTTCAAGAAATAAGCTAAAACAAACCAAAGCAAAACTATCACAGTCAATATAAGTTTGAGGTTTGCTTAAGCATACAATATTATGGTAAAGCAGTTTTGTGAGAAAAATTCCCTGTTCTTCCTCTTAACTTTGTATATTGGATTTTAAGATCTCTAGTTGATAAACTAGACATTTTGCTTTACATATATATGTTTTCAAATCTATAATATACAGATTTCTGTATCCACCATCACCAAAATACAGAGAAATGTTACCACCCCAAACATCTGCCATGCTACCACTTTATGCTCATTGTTGTTTCACTCCTGCCCAGCCAATTGCTAATTTATCCCATATTGTCTTCTTCAGCATTTCATATAAGCAGACTAAAGCAGCGTGACCTTTGGAAATTTGATTCTATTCAACACAATGACAGAGATTTTTTGAAATTGTTGTGTTGCTATTGGTAAGCAAGATTCCCTTTCATGAATATGCTACAGTTTGTGTATGCATTCATTCACAAGAGGGCATCTGATAATGGAGCCACTACAGGTGGCAATCTCTCTTATTGGTAGACAGCTCCCAGGAATGCAGGAGGCCACTGACTGTCACTATATGCAGGTACATATACACATACACATGCATGCACACACACATGAATGCTTTCAGACAGGAACTGCTATTGAGTATGAGGACTCATGAGTTTTGATTTTCCAAATTAATACCTATGAATTGGTTTGCTACATTATGCCATAAATGTTTTCATTAACTTTTAAAGGAAATTGATAAAATTGATTTCCAAAATATCTGTATCATGCAGTCTTACCAACAATTATGATTCTAGGGAGCTACATATTCTTGCAAGCAATGTGTTACTATGTTTGCCTTTTGATCACAGTTACAGAATTGATGCTGTAACCCATTCTAACGCCTTTTACTTTATGTTGCCTTCCCAATGGCTAAGACATTGGGCTTTATTTTTCATATTTTCTTTAATAAAAATTTTTCTTGTAGCTTTGCCCACTTCTTAAAAGCTTTATTTTTCTTTCTGTTAAATTTTTGGAGTTCCTAATTCTTCATAGACTTGAAAATGTCATTTTACAAGATATGTACTGTAAAAACCTGTGAATCTCCCATTCTAATTTATTATATTTTAATTGTTTTCTGACTCACATTTCTTATGTTACATATAAAATTTTTATCTATCTCAAGCTCATGAATATATTTTTCTATAAATTTATATGGAGGTATCAGCCTACAAGGATGAGTTCATTTAGCTGATTTCCCTGACTATATATTTAGATACAACTAGATAAGAGATGGCACCTTTTAATATAGTCAGGTTAATGTGTTATGGTTTGTTTCCTTTGGTTGTGAGTATGTTTAAGTCATTAAGATCAGATTTTAAAAAAGATTACTCAATTCTGTAAATGTAATGGGACTGAATATTCACTTGCTCAATTTTGTGTAGATATTTTATTTATACTATAGAACTGTACCCATGCATTTACTACATATATCTAAATACTAAATACTATGTATTAGTCACTATTCTAGCTACTGGTGAACAACTAAAGTCACAGCAAAATAATTCATTCCATGGAATGTATATTACATTTAATATAAATGTTGTTTATATTATTTGTATGTGTGTGTAATTAATATGGGTTCAAAGATAGAAGAGAAACAGCAATTTAATTCTGCTATTAGAACATTCAATATATCTATTACCACAAATAATCTTTAGATGCCAGTTATAAATCAAGTATTTATTTCATAAATATCAATTTTAGACAAATAAGCTCGTGTCAGTATTTTGTAAAAAAAGATAAACCTAAAAGTCATAATCTTAGTCTTGAAACAGTGTAGTTCTTCA
Organism: Peromyscus leucopus; assembly: GCF_004664715.2. Classification (NCBI taxonomy): domain Eukaryota; kingdom Metazoa; phylum Chordata; class Mammalia; order Rodentia; family Cricetidae; genus Peromyscus; species Peromyscus leucopus. Next base: position 76,241,304 of record NC_051086.1, read on the forward strand.
GGTTAAGAAAGAAATTTTCTTTTCAACCAAATTTTGTTAGGCATTTTCGATGTTTTATGTTATTTAATATTATGTGTTAATTGAGAACTCAATACTTATAAAACCCTATAATAGAATAGCATTGTGATTGTGTGTGCAATGTTTATGTGGATATGTGTTCCTATACTTTAAAGATAATTTTAAAGCCAATCAAGATATTCACAAATAAAGGCTGCTAGGAGAAGGAGAGTAAGTTTTCTTTAGAGGTGTTTCCCCCAAGAGAGAACCATGAGTTACTAGATGATTCTACACCAGTCCACTCATGGGAGCCACTCATTGACAAATAAAAATATCAGCATGACCTCTAATAAAGCAGGGATCTTCTTCTCGGTAATTATTTGGAGTTAAAGGGAAAACCATGAAATTTTAATACATATATATTAAAAGACTGTAAACATTTTTGATGAAAAAGTTTATTAATTAGCAAGAGCAGAATAATTCTGGAGATTATTAATTGAGAAATTCAAAGATTTGAACTTTTTTATGCTTCTCTCATACAACACATCCTGCTCACATCTTCCCCTCCCTTCCCTTGTCCTCGGCCCACAGCTCCCCTCTGAAATGTGGACATAGATCTTAGTTTACTATTTATCTTCTCCTTGCATATTCCTTGGCCATTTAGGGTGGCTGGTCTCCTTTCTGGAAAAGGTAAGAGCTTTCTTTGGAAGTCATCCTTAACTACAATCTGTCCTGTTACAATGAGATGCTGCATTAGATGAAAGAATATGTTTAAAGATTTAACTACCCATAAAGTTAAAAAGTTTACTAGAGGAAAATGCATCAATGCCTTGTACATGTACTTTATGGGGGGTCATTAAATTTAACCCTAAGTTGTATTCATCATAACATAAGTGAGAAAGGGATTACTGCATAAAAGGAGGCAGATGATGGATCCTCAGAGCTTTTCTTCACCTGGAAACACTAGGTACATCTGGTGCAATAAGGAAATGTTTTATAATTTTCAGACTAATATTCTACATCTCCTTGGGCAATACATCTCACCAACAAGCACTTATTCCTAACAGGATAAAAGTACAGGATTCTTCTCCCTGGCAATCTGTTTAAGGGGCCCAGGACAGAGGCTCTGAGATATGTGTGTACTTTTGCCCCTTGTTCATGAGAGTCAAGAAGCACACTGTCAGTTCCTTTTGAGGAATTCCGAGTAAAATTGGTTAAGTGAAAGAAGTCTCTACCCTTCCACTTATGATTCACAGTAGTCTACTGTCTCTTAAATGCAAAAGAGCAAATGAGGATCAGTAGACATCTGCATTATAAGGATATTGGCCAAGGAAAACAAACTGCAGACAAGGCTTCTTTTTTGAGTTGAAAAGAAAAAAAATTAAGGAAGATAAAATGCCTATCACACATTCAGTATCCACAGATAATAGTTATGTATCCAGAACAGACAAAGACAAAGCTTTAAAGGGCTGAAGGGAAATTATAAAGTCTATGTTGCTCTATTTATTCTTACTGTAATGAAATATCCAGGGCAGGGTATTTTTTAAAGGGGGAGGGGTGTCTACTTAACTCACATTTCTCGAGGTCCAGGAGTGCATAGCACTGGACCAGCTCTGGTAAAGGTTTGGAGTAAATAGCCTAAGAATGTTGGAAGCCTGAGCAGGAGGCAAACAACAAATGTGTACTGGAAAGAAAGCCAAAAAACAGCTAGGAGGTCTGGCTCGTCGTTTTATAATTCTCTCTTGAAAGAAACTGTTCACACTGTGTAATATCCTACTCCATCCATTCTAAGAACAGTGTTTCGCTGGGCGGTGGTAACGCATGCCTTTAATCCCAGCACTCGGGAGGCAGAGCCAGGCGGATCTCTGTGAGTTTGAGGCCAGCCTGGGCTACCAAGTGAGTTCCAGGAAAGGCGCAACTTATACAGAGAAACCCTGTCTCGGAAAAAAAAAAAAAAAAAAAAAAAAGAACAGTGCCTCATCAACATCTAAGTACCTCCCACCTAGTAACCTATTGTAGCTTTCCCTGCCTCCATACTGCCCCAGCAAGGTTCAAGCTTCCAGTACCTGAAGCTTAGAAACACTTTCTAACCATGGCAGAGCTATGGCAAATAAACAGTTATTGAAATAAGATAAGGTACTAGAAACAGGGAAAGGAAACACTTGAGAAATTCTTTTTGAATTATAAAGATATGTCATTTGGAATTGAATACAAAGACACAAGAAACAGAAAACATTTGGGGACAACTGCTACTTAACAAAATGTTTCAACAAAAATAATCATAGGAACAAACAGGAAAGAGACTCTCCATAATGAGCATAAGCAAGAGATTAACAATAAAAAGAATCTCAAAGTCTACTGAAGTAGATAAAAATTATTTACATTTGAATGTATTGCTAGGCAATCGCAGAACAGCAAAGGTTAAAACTAATGAGAATTGAGGAAAGAGGGGGGCAGACACTTGGAATAAAGCTGAAAGACTAATGTCTTATGTCTTACTGAATCTTAGTGATATTAGAAAGTTTAGGTAAATATAAGTAAGAAGATAAAAGTTTTAGGTAAACGTAAAGCCTTTGAGCTTCTTACTTTTGATTTGAAAATCTAAGCATATTTAATTCATAGTCAATAGCATGGACATTTCGAAGAGAGTCATTTTGCAACGTTCTTCAATGCTATGTTCACTTGAGAATATATTCTAGTAAAGGGAGAGCAGAGACCAGAGAGGAAGGCACTGCTGCCAGCCGTGGAAGAAATAATCTGGATGACCCTTGAACATGATTGCTGTGATTCCCAAACAATAATTGGATCATCTGGAACACAGAGCAGACAACTTTGAAATCTAGATCCTGGAGAGGAAAAGAGGGAAGAGAGAAAAAAAAGACGACTTGGTTTGTGCAGCACTACCAAGAGCAAAGGAACTGAATAATTTGGTTAAGACAGTGCTAAATTAAAAATAACTGAGAAAGAAAGATAGCTAGATACTTCTAGCTGAAAATTAAGTCCATGCAACATAATTTCACTGTGGGATACTCTTTGCCTCTGCAGAAAATATAATTGGGAAGAAGTCATAATACTGCTAAACCTCTTTATTGCTTTTAATATTGGAATTAATTTAGAGACAAAAAGGAGAAAATGCAATTTAGAGAAAGACAAAAACATGGATGGCAAAATTTTGGAGAAAATAAATAGAGAAATAAAGATTGAGAACTTAGACACGCTCATGTGCTTCTTGTATACAAAGGAAGGCAAGATACAGAGTGATTTTAGATCAAGCAGAAGCTTAATGCAGACAATGCCTTGACATGACTTACACTGGTGGGTCAGGCCTTTCGAAGCCTCTGCCTTTTTCAGTACCTCACATCCCTAAGAGTGACATGCAATAGGAATTTATTCCTCTAGATAAGATTCACACACACTTTGTGCTCCTCAACATCTCTATAGTCTACTATCAGATAATCTAATGTTTAAATACTGTCTCCTTCATTAGTGAACTTTAAAGGTACTGTGAATCAACAAATATAAGAATGATCTTGGGAGTGGATTTCTGAAGAAGAGATTAATACATGCCTTAACATTTAATCTGAGGTTGAAAATGAAATTAGCATGTATTTACTAAAATATGCAAAACTATTACATGAAACTACAGGTCATTTCCTCTTGGGGATAAGACAAGTCTTAGAGGAACAGGCATCTAGGTATGGATTTCATATGTGAGGACAGATAATGATTATTGGTGAAATTATTAAGGCTACTCCATGTAGTTAAAAGGGAGGTTTATTTAGTGGCATAACTTACAAATGAAGTGATAGGTAGGTTGCAGGGTCTGGGGAAGACGTAGTGCAGTCTGGTGGTGTTCTCTGGAGAACTCTGCTCGGTCTACCTCCAGCGTCCAGGGTTCAGGAACTAAGAGAGGTGGTGTATCCAGATCTCGGGTCTTCAGGGTCCTCTCTTGGCCCTGCCTTGTAGGTGTGACAGTTTCCGAAGCCTCAATGGGGGTTGGAACTTCCAGATCAAAGCTGGAATGGCTATCCACTACAAATGATGAAGGGACTTACCCTCTCAGTTGAACACTATGGATCTCATCCGCTAAATCCATTCTATCTCTTTCTGGGGTCATTTTAATATTTGATGCTATCATTGCAAAGTCTGCTGAAACAAGATAACTTGGTTAATTTCGTCCCATTCCCCTCGATTGTGCTTGTTTGGGGGACCCAAATATATGTTAATTGAAATGAATTTCCTGATAGTTATTGAAAGAAGGGTAAATATGTCACATAGTTGATCCATTTGAAAAAGAATGATACAATTAACAAAGTCTTGATAAATTGCTGCTGGTGATATATTCATAATCATTGAGGAAGGGCAGGGCAGTGACACCACAGGTAAATGGAGACATGATCAAAACCTGCTGGAGTCTGCTTATCTCCATTGTCATAGGACCATAAAGTAATCTTGGCTAATTCGAGGTGACTTTCAGCTCTTCCTGTCTATATCTGAAAGTATCCTGTCAAAAGTTCTACTACAACAGCAACAGGAGTAATCAGGAGAGTGGATATCATATTTATCCACACTCCTTAGACACAAAGATTTTGATAAAACCAACCAAACCAAACCAAACAGTTCTTCCCTCTCTGACTTCTTAAATGCACAATGATAAGTTTACTAAAGACCACATATCAGAGATTCACTGTTGTGGAATGTCTGTGGGAATTTCACAGAGAATGAATTCTACAAATAAACAAGGAGATAGTTGGGGACAAATACATTCAATATAACACTGCCCAGTACAGTGGCAAAGTAGTGTAGTAATTGTCACCTAATTTGGCATATCTTGTTGGAGCTTACAACTTATAGCAGTGTGGTTTGTCAAAAGTAAAGATGAATATCGAATTATTTTCCTTAAACATTTTTGTGGTATTAGAGATTCAACCCAGGACCGTCCTTGTATATTCTAGGCAAACAATTCACCACTGAGCCACATTCCAGTTCTCCTATTCTATTTTGTGACTCTTTGGTTGGTTGGTTTAGGGTTGGTTAGGTTTAGTTCTGTACCTGGGCATAAGAGTAATCACTGTGGACCAAAAAGTATTAATGAGGAAGAGTTGAACCCATTAGTTCTATGATGAAGCCTTCAACTTTTTCTCTCTAATATTTAGAATTTGTGGGAGTTACAATATACACAACTTATACACAACACCTGCTGAGAACCATAGGATCTTATGAAGGGCTGAGAGTTCTCAAAACATTACTCCAATACGAAAATCTGAAAGAGAAGTGGTTAGTACTTCTAGTTGGTGGAAGGATGGATGGATGGATGCCTAAGTCACTGAGTACAACGCCTTTGGGGCTGATTTACAATCTAGAAAAGGACTGAAGACTTGCTTGTAATCCTGAGAGTGCTGCAGCTGCTGTGTGCTGGACTGTGAAGCACTCTTGATAGACTTTGATGGGAAGGTTGTTCTTTTGGAAGTAGTTTAAAAGCCCAAGTGTTACCTTAGGGGAAAGCTTTACTTGTGTCGATGTCAACCCTATTACCTGTTTTCATCCTTGTAGATGGAGACTGGCGGCCAAGGAATGTCGTACCTTAAGCAGGATTTCAGCTGCCAGTGATCTCTTATGCTTTCTACAATCCTTGAAGTCACTGAACCAGTGTGTTCCATGCAATGGCTTTACTACACCTTATTCTTCCCTCTCATTCCTTACTCTGTCTCTTAGAGTATGATGTCCAAACCAGCAGTATCTCCACTTAAGGACTTTTCTAAGTTCTTATAAAAATGTGGTCCCTGTACACACTGGACTATTATTTAGTGTTTAGAAGTCTATGTTTAATAAGCCCTTTTATACTAATGTTTGAGAAAGTATCAGAGTTTTGCTTTTAATTTTCAGCTGTATTTATGGTTTGGTCCCCAAACTGTAGCATGCATTGTCAGATCTTCTGCTGGCATACATTTTTCAGAGACTCTTAGTTCTTCAAAATCAACCAGATTCAAATGCAATGGTACTTCTGGCTGAATGAATGAAAACACAAACATACTTTGTTTCAAAGACTACTCAAAGTATACCAAGAACTTTTCACTAAAAATCGACACTCATCAATGTATATTATTTTCCCTAAAAACATAATTTGTGCTCTCTGTTCCCCCAGTCTCCTCCCCAGCACTGCATCAGAAAATCAGCTGCAGCCTTCCCTCCGTCCTGCCCACATCTCCTGTGGATCCCACAGATCCCCCTCCTAAGCCTCTCTCCACGTGGTGTTTTTTTCTCAGACCCAAACTCCAGCAGGCACCCCCTGCTAACCTAAGAGCCACTTCTCCTGGGGCAACAAGTAGGCCAAAGGCTGACCCACACCTCTCCTCCTGATCCTGTGATCCAATTTCCTCAGCCTCATCTGCAGTTCTGTAGCAGGAAATCTGGTGTGGTCTCTCTTTCCTCAATGGCTTCACCCTTGATGGATCACAAAGACCTTCTCTAGTCTTCCTTCCCCTAACTCATCCCAGATCCCAGCCTCCAACAATAGTAGGCATTTCCTGGGAACACACCAGCTGAACAGGCCAGGAAAACAGCCATTTTCATATGGATGGATGGGTAGATAGGTAGATGACAGATAGCTAGGCAGACGGGTGATAGATAGGTTCCAAGATTGTGTATCTGTGTACAGGTGTATATTTTATAGAAAATCCATGTGGGTAAAATTCTAGATTCTACTATTTACTAAATGAAGAATTTAATTTTCTCAAAAAGCTGTATTAATGTTTAATTCACTTATTACATGAAAATTCAGTGATCAACAAATGTCAATAATTTGAACATGAATCCACATGCATAAATATGTATACATATGAATATATTTATGTGATATATAGATTGATCTATGACTGCATATGAAAATATATGAATGCATAGATATATTTCCTTAAAAACTTGTGTGTATGAGTGTGACTGTTGGCATGTGCATGCTGTCATGTGTGACCGTCTACCTTGTGTGAAATATGGTCTTCCCTTATTGACTACTGCGAATTCCAGACTAGTTGGCCTGCAAGCCTCTGGGGATTCTTCTGCCTCCTCATCTCTTCTATCATATTCTATCATATCATCAGAATTACAGACATATACTACTGCATCTGGCTTTACATGGATTCTGTGAATCCATAGCCAGGTTCTCTGAGGTAAATGTTTACACAATGAATTGTCTACTCATCCCTTTATATTCTACCTGTTGATGAAGATTTCAGGAATATATGAATCTTCATTTGTGCAAATCACATTCTATAATATAGTAATGACTTCTAAAAGCTGCAGATTTTTCATGCTTAGAATAGTTGATTGACAAAACTCTCCAATTTCCATATGTAATAGACTCTGTTTTTCAGCAATATCACCATAATAACTCTAAACATTACATTTATGTCTAACAAATTACTCTTTATTGATTCAGTATTAGCTGAAGATGCTACCCACAAAAAACTTTAGAAAACTGTGTCTATAAGGAACTTCCACCTCTTTCCATTTGCTTTTTCTCTACCCAATCACTCCCCTTAAGCATCTGTTGTCCTAAGTTTTAGCGTAGCAGATAGTTACTTTCTGGAGGATTCCTTTGAAAAAGTCATTTTTTTAACATACATAAAAAATGGATGTTTTGGAAAATGTGAGTCTGATACTCAGTTGTTTTCCTGGCTGGTTTTCATTTCAAACTTGACAGAAGCTAGAGTCATTTGAGAGAAGGGAACTTAATTGAGGAAATAGCTCCATAAGATCAGTGGGTAGGCAAGCTTGTAAGGCATTTCATTAATTAGTGAGTACTGTGGAATGGTGCAGCCCATTGAGGGTGGTGTCACTTTGGGCTGGTGGTGTTGGGTGCTGTAAGAAAGCATAGAGAACAAGCCATGAGGAGCAAGCCAGTAATCAGCGCTCCTCCTTGGTCTCTGTATCAGCTCCTGCTTCCAGGTTCCTGCCCTGCTTGAGTTCCTACCCTCACTGCTTTTGAATATGAACTGTTATATGAAAGTGTAAGTGAAATAAATCTTTTCCTTCCCAATTGCTTTTGGTTATGGTGTTTCATCATAGCAATAGAGACACTAGGATAGTGGTGTTTTCTACTTTGTTATGTTTTTCACCAGCTGAAACCAGAAAGGTATTTTCCCAGCATCCTTAGTTTATGATGCAAGCCTATTTCCACTCTTGGAATGTTCCCACCCACAGTTGCCAGTCCCTGATTCCCCAAGTTGTCAGGGAGGAAACAAAATACTTTTTACTTTCCCTGTGCTTTTTGAGCTCAGCAAAACTATTTATTATTAGATGCTACACTAAATGGAATGGATTTAGGGGAGCGTGGGAAGAGAAAATTATGTCTTGTGGCACATTTTACTGCCTTCAACTTTCATAGACCAAGATGGACTGTTATGTCATGTGACATAAGAACTAAGCATTTCAAGTACCCTTAGCAGGGTATGAACAGAAGTCAGCACACAAATATCATATTAAACTATAATATATCTGCCAAATGCTCACCTTCTGCAAATGAACACTACAGCCAGGTCAAGCTGCCTCCCCGGATGGTTGTAACTATATTTAAAGAAACCAAGGTTGGATAAAGCACAGGGACAAATAACCAAATGAATGGAAACACATGAACTATGAACCAAAGGCTGAGGGGCCCCCAACTGGATCAGGCCCTCTGAATAGGTGAGACAGTCGATTGGCTTGATCTGTTTGGGAGGCATCTAGGCAGTGGTACCAGGTCCTGGGCTCGCTGCATGAGTTAGCTGTTTGAAACCTGGGACTTATGCAGGGACGCTTGGCTCAATCTGGAAGGAGGGGACTGGACCTGCCTGGACTGAGTCTATCAGGTCGATCCCAGTCCTCGGGGAAGACCTTGATATGGTGGGAATGGGGGGTGTGCTGGGGGAAAAGGGAGGGGGCAGGAAGGGAGAGAACAAGGGAATCTGTGGCTATTATGTAGAACTGAATAGTATTGTAAAATAAAAAAAAGAAAAGAAAAAAAAAAGAATAAAACCAGAAACTAGGTTTTATTTCCCTTTAAAAATACACTCTGAAAGAACAACATTGAAATTCCCCGTTTTTCCCCCATAGCTAACATAGTTGTGTTTGACTGATTGTACAAGAATGCTGTCTAATGCAAGAATTATCATCCCTTATAACATTTTAGATATAATGATTATTTTACAATAATGTATTCTAAATTACATTACAATTCCAGTCATAATGTGTAGTTTATATATTGTCAGTTCTGTGAGATGCTTGAGGGCAGAGTTCTTATAACATTCACCTTCATATTTTTAGAATTTAGCATAGAATCCATAATAGGGCAGTACAAATTTGTTTCTTTGAATACAACTGAATCAGAATATCAGAAGTTCATGATTACATTATGTCTTCAAAAATTCCTACGTGAAAGTTGCCTTTCCTAATAGAGTAACTGAGTGGTAATTTTCAGAGATTGACTTGAACATTTTAGTTGTCTTTATTTTTTTATAGTATATGTTTCACCAAGGTAAAAACAAGAAAGCATCATCTATAATAGGAAAGATATAGATCTTGTTTTTTTTTCCCGATGCTATATTAACATAAATTGGTGGCATTAGAACACAGTATCTTTCCAGTGAGTAAGCCAGCTAGAAAGCACAGAAACTCACATTTTAAGTTTAAGCAATATAACTTACAGCAGTAAAACTGTGACTGCATGAAATTTATTTAAATTTCTAATAAACATACTTACAAGGAAATGCTAAAATATGCATATAGCTTCAACTCAATAATTCATATCCTAGTCCCTGGATAATGTAACATTTGAACTGTGTGTGTCGTCAGTTGACTTGAGTGATCCTTCTGCTTATATAATTAACTGGCATCCCAGGTGTACCTAGATACTGTATTTCTAGAAACTATGCTGTTCTGAGTGGGCGATTTGGATCACTGAACCAAGTGAACTATTCATGTGTTAAATTTATTTAGAAAGTGGTGAGAGGAAAAAAAAGTTGCTTTCAGCTTTTTTTGATTTATTTTTCTTTCCATTAAATCAATGGAGAGGGATCATTATATAATATTTAACTATTCTAGAGAAAACATGAAACTAAATATCTTGATAGAATTATACATTGAATTCTTGAAGTGAAGAAAGGTTATATAAAATTTATATATACACTAAACTGATCTTAATTTCCAAGAATTCTAAGCTATACTTCTCACCACACAGAATTCTGCCATGACCTTTCATCTGTGACTTCAGAAAGCATTTTTTCTTTGTTTATTTCATGTCATTCTTATAAACCCAGGAACTTCCAAGACAGAGAGTTAATAATAGTACTTAAAGACTATCCATAATCCAAAACAGACTATTTCTTCTAGGGACCAAATGTAAAAGAAAAGGGGATGTCAATATTAAAATGCTTATTGTAAACCAGATGTGATGTCCTGCTGTCCATATGCTTCATTCTGTGTTAGCACACTCTCCTGAAGTACCATATGTCCAGTTTGATAAAGGAGCTAACCAAATAACTGATTTATTTAAGCTGGTCCATTGTGTAGGCATAGAGGCAAGAATTATCCTGAAGGATTTCTTCTTTTTTTTTTCTCTGTGGCTCTACAGCCTATAGTTAAATGAGAGAGGTGATATAAATATAAGATACAAAATATTAACTGCCAAGTAGAGAAGTGCTGATAAAGTAATATGAAAATATTAGAGGTTTATATTTCACACTTTAAACTATGAAGGGCAAGAAAGGAATTTGGAAGCTACCATTTGAGTCAAGCCTTAGGCAGTGACATTGAAGGACTATACTGTTTTAAAGCAGAAAACCTTAGGAGCAACCAGATAAGCACAATATATTTTGGGCTATTACATGGCTATCATAATATTAGACGTTTCTTTCTTCCTTTGAAAATTCATTCAAAAGATAGCATTATACTTCTTTTACTCCGAAGAAGACCTCTAAAAGTCATCCCCCAGTCATTATAGTCCATGAAGTATTTACAGTAGGTGGCCTCCAATGATGGTGACAACCATAATTACAATGGCAGGTCACAACCTCCCAAATATCCCTACAGCTTTAGGGGCTATAAATCCATAATGAAGCTCCACATTCCCATTTTTATGGCTCAAACTAATCTTTTTACTATGAAGCTATAGGTAACCAATGCTTTTCTTCACATCACTCAGCAACTGGGCTTTATAAGAACCTAAGGACTGAATTCACAACCGCTGCTGTAACTGCTCTAAGCCTTTTTCCATGTTTCATTTTCTACTTCTTTCTTTAAATTTTCTGTGAAACCTTGTCTGACTCAGAGAAAGGCTTTATGTTGGTGCTGGACGCTCAAGGGCCCAAAGCTCTAAGATGATGGGTGAATAAAAACCAGAGAGGGGGGTCATGGCTCTAGTCCTCAGGCCACCCACAAGGTCATGGCTTGTCTATGAAAAATGAGCACGATAGCTGAAGAGAAAGGACATTTGCCTCTGGCTCCATTAGGGCAAGTTAATGCACTATCCTTTCAGTCCCAGTTACTGGTCAGTTAGTGTTACAATAGCATGGGAGCCCAGGAAGGGAAAGCTACTTCCTATTGGTCAAGAGAAAGGACTCTACTGACCTCAATGGAGTGGAAACGTTCCAAGCTACCCAAAAACATATGAGTTAATCCAGTTAGGCCATTCAGTCACATGGCTAAGAAAACAACCCATAGAAAGACAAATTCATCTAATACCATACCACAACCCATAGAAAGGTAAATTCATCTAATATCATACCATGCTAAAGTGATGGGAGGAATGGTTATCTCCTTAATGGGATGATGTATTCTTCCTTCCCAGAATCCTTACTCTTCATGCAGCACTACACTTTCTCTTCTTTGGTCTCTCTCTGTCTCTGTCTCTGTCTCTCTCTCTCTTTTGGATGCTGGCCAGGACCTAAGTAAGTTTTCTCTGGTACTTACAGTTGTTGTTGATGATGATGATGATGATGATGATAATGATGATGATGATGATGATGATGATGATGATAATGATTGTGCTTTTTCTCTGAAGCTACTTGCCTCTTTGCCAAATAGCTGCTTGCCAAACCTCTATGCTAGACTCAAATGACATCAATTTCTTTGTTCTTCTCCATTCTGCTCTTCTAGGTAAGCCAAGATTTAAACTTTGCTTTCCATACATGGATATGTTTTTCTTGTTTAGATTCTAGTAAGTTTGTCCTCAAACTTCCTGAGTCTGTTCTTAAATTCTTTATTAGTGAGACTAAGAACTCTAAGAAGGGAACTTGACTTTTCAAATAATATTATGAGATCCCTCGGAGACTAAATTTCATAATGTGAGCAAAAAAGAGTAACATCAGCTGTTGAGATATGCATTTGATCAAATTTGTGGAGAAAGTGATAACAACGTAGTAAGATGTCAGCAATACGCTAATTCAGATTGCTCAAGAATGTGAATGAACACCCACTGGGAATTACCAGATATATTTGAAAGGGATCATTTTTCATAGGGTTATAAATTCCTGTATGGGCAAAAAAACATACGGTTTTAATGCTCTAGGTACATTTTCATAAATATGAATACATAACACAAACTAATTGAATTTCTAACATGTATACAGTGTTCAAATATAGATTGTATGGATTCATGCATGAATCTTGTATGACTTGTGATTTTACACTGGTATCTGGCCCACAATAGGTATTTCTGAACTATTTGCTGATGTGATGACTGTATGCCCTGGTATTTGAGACATCCTCTATCAGATGCCTCAGAAATAGGCATGTGTAATAACGATATTAGCTGTAAGTTAGCATTCAGGGGCCATGGGCCAGATGCTCTTTTAGGTTTATAAATGTTACAAATTCAATCCTTATACCAGCCTGAGAAAGAACTATTTGGTACTGAATCCTGTATTTGACACTTACCTACTGGTGACCTTGGGAGAATTGCATAATTAATCTCTACTTCAGTATCAGAAGATGTTAAACAAAAAAAAGCAGGACAGTTCTAAGTAGTTAGGTGACTATACTGAGTGCAGACTGTGGATGATGACCTTCAAAGAGCAGACAGCCGTGGCAATGCTCATGTCTGCCTTCATGTTCTTTCTCTTGTGGTACCCTAGTCTTAGATGATAATGAGTTTGCAAGGAGCACCAGACTGATGCTTATTTAGAAATGACCTATGTAGTCCCCTTATGCTTTCTTTTTATTTTGTTATTTTTATAACAAAAAGGCTTCTTGGGTATTGGTGAGTATGGCTCTTTACATTCTTGCTACAGATTGCTTTATGTGCAATTCCTCATTTCTCGTCTCCTTACAGCCCGCATGTTGGAGGCATCAAAGGTCGCTGGGGAGAGTCATCCATCATTTTGACACCTTTTATGAGTTTACTGCTCCTGATGGTGATTATAGGAAAGGCTGCTTAAAAGTGATAACTGCCAGAGGCACTTGATGCACATGGTATTGATGATAGAAATATGCCTTAAGTTTAGGGCAATGGAAAAATAAACAAAGGACAAGCTGAAGATGTTGTAAATGTAAATAGAACTTAAAATGTAGGTCCTGATAGAGAAATATTGATTTTGGAAAGAAATGAATCTATTACTATCCTGTCCAGAAGGTCTGTGTGCATGGAATAAACCTCTTCCATGGAGGTAGATTATCTATATTAAAATTAACCACTGAACCACTCTCCTAATATTTTGTTCACACAATTGAGATTCAGAAAGTTAAAAATGCTAACTGTCATTACAAAATGATACCAACTCTTTGTTGAATGTGTATTATTATTGTGTCATGAGTATATTCTACTAAAAATTTATGTAGTAAAAATAACCCATTCTATTAAAAATAATAACTTACATTAATTGAATATGAAGGACATGTTCCACATTGTAAGATGCACTCTATATTTTCTTATGTAGTTGATTGAGTCATTAGAGTTTGGTGGAGAGGGTGGATTAACTACCAATATCTTTTTCTCTGTCCAGATTTAGAAGTAAATGAAGTCTAGCAGAAGGAAGAAAACAGGTTAAAGCAACACACCATTTTATTGTGTCCAATGTTGAAAAATACAGCTTTTGATTTGCAGCCAAAGGGTACAGCTAATGCTTTGTCTAAAGTGAATAAACCTCTCTCATCCGCTGACTAAAATGAACATAGTTAAATCATCCCTAACAGTGCAAACATCTCCCCCAAAATGTTCATAGAAGAGCAGGCAACACAATGGAATGTCAGCCTTTGGAAAACCAGGGAGCTCTGAAGAGCAAAAGCTTCAAGATAGGCAACTACATTCATTTTCCCACACTGGCTAACCAGATTAGGCTCTGCTTTCTCGGGAATATATCATAAGGAAATGGAGACTGTGAAGTGATTTCTCCAAAGATCTCTTTTCCCAGAAAAGATCAAACTTCCTTCCCTCAATGGAAATAGATGTGAGGCAGAAAGGACGTTATCCAATACACACCACAGTGCTATATAACTAACAGCAAAAAGCTTAACATGCTAATTCTTTTCTTAGTTTGACAGAACCAGTGGTGGCAGAAATAGGTTCTTGATAGACCATGTAAGCCGGAAAGCTTTTACTGAATCAGCCTGTGTGCGCTAAATCATTTACAGGACATGGGGGAAATTTTATCTTATGTAACTTGTAAAATACAAACAATGTTAGGTAAATATAATTAGTACAAATGTGCAGTTAATACTGAATTATTCTAAAATATGGAGCAGAATAGACACAAGCAAGGTTTAATTCTTCTAGCTAGAATAAGTTATACAGGTCAAGTGGGAAATGGTTTTCTAAGCATAGAGAAATGCCCGCCTGGCAGATTACATAAACACAAATAATGTGTGTATCTTTTAAGAATAAAAGATAATTTCATGGGAAATGGGTGTGTGCATATGGAATGATGGTCAGAGACTTACACTAGGAAAAATGGAGCAGTATCAAATCAGGATGAGCCTTGCAGTATATACTAAGGGGTTTAAAATCCCTCCTGAAGTCATTTAGACAGACTACCCTAATTTGAAAAAGAGGGTCATTTGCATGATTTAGTATCAACTTAACAAATAAGATATGTCAGTGGTTGAAATAATGATATGATTGCTTGTGGTATAACCAACACTCTGATTGGATTGAGGCCCCCTCATAGAGGAAAATAGATACCTGGTACTACAAACCTTGCCAGAAGCCTATGGCTGGGAAGGCCCCAATTTCTGTGGGGGAATTTACCTATGTTGTTTTACTAAATGTTCCTGCTTTCAAACTTTCTTCTAAACATTTATGTTTATACCCACAAACAAGTATTGATCTCAGTCTTCATGAGAGAAGCTTCTATTATGCAGTGGGTGGTGGTTAACGCAGACTCACAACTGGTCAACATATTAAGAAACAGGATGATAGGGAACTCAACCCTAAACAAAATATGTCTATTACATGTTCTAGGGCCGAGGTGTTTCTTGAAAGAGGGAGTGGAAATAAGGTAAAAGTTAGAATAAGAAAAAAACTGCTATGAAGTTCTCTCTTCTCCACATGACATGATAGCTGCCATCATGAATATTTAGATGCTGCAGCTACCTGCACAAAACTCTACAACATTGGGCCCTTCAACATCCCATGTTGGATAAGCTATAGATGCCAGAAGTCCCATCACTCCATGAAGAGCTATAGACAGTTAATGGCTGCTGGCATAGTAGGAGTCACTTTCTACTGGTAAGTTGCCCATGCTCCAATATATAAAGTAGACTTCTACCCATACTCATATAAACAACCCCAATTAAAATAAAAGGAATACAAAAAAAAGACATGGAATTGGGAGGCAGACCAACTGGGAAAAAAAGGTAGGTATCAGTTGGAATGGGAGAAGTTAAGAAAGGGCAATGAAATGTCAGTGTATTCCCAGTACTTGTGCACATGTATGAAATTGTCAAAACATTAAAATGGTCATGTTGCACACTTTAGAAATATTGCTTTTGTAGAAATGCAAGAAAATATACGAGACGGTGTGATACTTAAATAGTTAATTAGAATAGGATAATAGCCATGGTTACATGGAAAAATTTTCACAGAAGGGGGTGAAGGTTTTGATAAAAATGAAAATGTCCTTTAAATATTTTAAAAGATCTCTTCAATTCTAAGAAAGCACAAGTATTAAATCAAAAGTTACCATATGAGCTAAATGTTCTATATCCCATATTCCAGGTTAAAGTTTTGCAAACTTATGCAGTAAGAGGGAAAGAGACACTTATTGAAAGGACCATGTCACATTGAGTGTCCTTCTTAATGACATGTATCTCTCTAAACATCTCTGTAGGTGAAAATAAGAGTTTGGTAAAGGTTTTACTTATTAAAGCAAAATTGGGAAGGATCACCAAAAAGATTAGTTTATAAAAATAAATCAGAAGAGAAAATGTTTGCTGAAAACATTGTATATACAACTCAGAGTTGTTTTCTATTTAAGTGGCATTCTGTCCACAATCACTAGTTACATAGTAAACAGACACAAATGGACTTACAATTTTTTCTGTCTTTTTTAATAAGCATCAGTAAAAGGTTTCTAGTTCTTTGTTTCTATGTGCAAAAAGCAATAGTAACATAATATAGCATAAAATATATTTATTTTGTACAAATATTATGAAAATTAAAAGTTGTGAGAAGATGTCGGCCAGTGGTGGTACATGCCTTTAATCCAAGCACTCAGGAGGCAGAGGCAGGTATATCTCTGTGAGTTCGAGGTCTGCCTGGGCTACAGAGTGAGTTCCAGAGAAACCCTGTCTTGAAAAACAAAACAAAACAAAAAGTTGTGAGATGAGCTCTACAGAATTTATGCCCACTAATTTTCTATGTGTGACAAATCCCAGTTTGATGGATTGAAGTGGTAACGATTTGAGTGACATAGGATCCTGTGGGGCAACAGAGCTGGCCTTTGTGGCATGCCTTTTGTATTGCCTTAAGGTGGCAGTTCTAGTGTGCTTGCTCATGAAGAAGATATCAGTTGGTAATCAAGATGGCTTACTCATGAAGCATTGTCCAGGACACCTAGAATGGCTAGTGCTTATGTACATGTATTGAAATGTCCTACCAAGGCTCATTTTATATAATTAATATACACTAATGAAAAGGAAGAGATGAAGAGATGTTAAGTAAGAAGAAATTACCTCCGTTCAAATAGCTTATGAGATGAAAACTTACGATTTAAAAATATCAACCCCAAGGTTCTATCCAATGACTTTCTAGAGCATTGCTCTTCACCTTTGACCTCTGAGACAGTCCTCAGTGACTGTTCTAGCGTTATATATTCAAAGTAATCATCATCCTGGGTGAGAAACTCGCCACTCCATGAAAAAGAGCACCACAACTGCTGGTTCAGATATTCCTTTATCAGGCCTGCCAACTAGGGATCTTACACCAACTCAAATCACGGGATGTGCATCTTTTTACAACACAGTGCGTCTTAGAAAATAGTCACAGATTTGGATGACAGTCAAAGGATGTAGAGGGGACAGGACAAACTTCAGGAGTCAGTTCTTACTTTCCATTTTTTACTGCAGGGGCTCTCTTGTTTCTGTTGTTATGATGCATGGTCTTTTCTCTGCCTCGTGTCTCATCACAGGAGTGCTGACATTATATACATTTCTAGCTTTTACTCTGGAGTTCAGGCCTTGA
Organism: Peromyscus leucopus; assembly: GCF_004664715.2. NCBI lineage: Eukaryota > Metazoa > Chordata > Mammalia > Rodentia > Cricetidae > Peromyscus > Peromyscus leucopus. The sequence continues at coordinate 76,258,948 of NC_051086.1, forward strand.
ACACAGGGCAGAAAGTTTGTGTGACTAGTGCTTTTACTCTGGGAGCTGTCTCCCTAGCCAGAAATTAATTTTTGCAGTGGCAAATATTCTACCACTGGGCTACATCCTCATCCATTAGAAATTATTAGCTATTTGTTTTTGTTTTTGTTTTTGTTTTATTTAGAATATTATTTTTTATTTTATTTTACAATACTATTCAGTTCTACATAATAGCCACAGATTCCCTTGTTCTCCCCCTTCCTTCCCCCCTCCCCTTCTCCCCAGCCTACCCCCCATTCCCACCACCTCCAGATCAAGGCCACCCCTGAGGACTGAGATCGACCTGATAGACTCAGTCCAGGCAGGTCCAGTCCCCTCCTCCCAGATTGAGCCAAGCGTCCCTGTATAAGTCCCAGGTTTCAAACAGCTATCTCATGCAGCGAGCCCAGGACCTGGTACCACTGCCTAGATGCCTCCCAAACAGATCAAGCCAATCTCACCTATTCAGAGGGCCTGATCCAGTTGGGGGCCCCTCAGCCTTTGGTTCATAGTTCATGTGTTTCCATTCGTTTGGCTATTTGTCCCTGTGCTTTTTCCAACCTTGGTTTCAACAATTCTCGCTCATATAAACCCCCCTCTTCCTTGCTAATTAGACTTCCAGTGCTCCACCCGGGGCCTAGCCGTGGATGTCTGCATGCAGATTCCTCAGTACTTGGATGGGGTTTCTGGCACAACTATTAGGGTGTTTGGCCATCCCATTTTTAATGTGAATTTAGATCATTTTTAACCTGTAATTCAATTGATCTTATTTTTAAAGTTAAGTCCTCATAGATTGATTTTAATACATGTCTTCTGCCTTGATTTTGCTTATCTTTTCATGTATGACCACAACCGCTCTTTACAGAAAGCAAATGCTTTAAATAAAATTATCAAGTTAATAATAAATTTTCAATTCATTTTTTTAATTAAAATCTTAGAAACTGGAAAAGCTCCTTAGAATGCTTCGCTTATATTATGTATATTAATTGTTTGTATAATTAAAATATATTTTCTTGTTTCACCACTACTGTTTAGCATATTTACTTAAAATTATAAAATTAGTAGAAATATGAATATTGTTTTCTTCATCTGAAGTAAATAATATATTAGTGAACTGTATTTGAAATTTAGCACCATGTTAATTATGGAGTAGCTCATGTTAGGTTCAAGAAAGGTGACATCTAAGGTACAATTGTATCTTTATAACTGTTAGAACTCCTATTAAAATTAGACGACTTTAGGTAATATGTAAAATAACACTACAATCTATGCTTACAAGTTAATTGGCATTGGCTCATGGTCAAAATTGTTATTGAGTATACATGTTTTATCTACATTTTAGATTTAAATTATGAAACACAGGAAATGAATTCTAGATCCAGGCGTAGTGTCAGCCACCTTTATGGTGAGTTTCCAGAAGCAGGCTTTAGTTTTGAGTCACAAGCACAGTGTGTGGCATGCAGCAGATGTTAGATAATGGTGTGAGTGGTCTGAGTCTGAGGCAGCACTGCAAGTTATGATGACACATGATACCCCTCATGCGGAGGAGTTACCTCTTATTTCATGGAAGTTTCTAGCTCTATTCACTTAGAGTATGGATCTTTGACTTGTAAGTATTTCTCCAAAAAGTGGAAAATAATAGAGACATAAATCAAAAATATGCCAATAAAACCATATTAATTATTAATGACTAGCTTTGCATCCTGAATAGCAACCACTATGCCAGCAACCAAATTACATTAAAAAAATATGATACTATAACTTTCTACCTCGGCTTAGTACTTCACAGCCTTACAGTGCAGTTTACCAAGCAGCTCCAGAATCTTGAAAGACACAGAGACACAAAACTCATCTTCCAGAAACTTATCACAACAGAAACAGCAGCCATCTGAGTTATGTTCAACAGAGTTGTAAATTATGAAGACATCTTCTCAATGCATAGCAGAGTTTGTTTGGTTTGGGGTTATTGCTCATATACTTGACTTGGAATGACAGCAATCTTTTACAGCTAGATAAAGTAGGTTTTGTATGCTTTTCACACTAAAAACTCTCATTAACATCCAATAAATCATAGTATTCCTGAAGAGGGGGAAATAGAACAAAAAGCATATATGAATGGTGTTGGCAAGGAAGAATGTGGTATTACTGTTTTCCATGACACTACATTCTTATAATATCAAAATCAGCTTACTCATGGAGCTTGGGGTTCTAATTAAGCATAAGTCACTTTGATCAGTATGGCTTAAAGTGTAATCATTATGCAATATTTTGATATTCTTCTTTGATCTATTTTGAATTTTGCATTAGATATAACTATATTGATGCTTCCTAGAAATAAGAAAGTATGGGAAGAATGTTGATGTGGATGCTAGGTGTTTTGCTCTTTTCTTTCATGTCTTCTTTATGTTGACTTGAGAAGACTTAGGATGAATCCATTCTTTGAAATGCCCATAACCACTGATTCTGCAAATCACCACATCTCTAAAGTTGTCATTTTTCAAAGGGTCAAAAAATTTTTTTCACAAGTGCTTTACTCCAAATTTATCTCTGTATTTTGATAATGTTGATTTTCCACAAAAGAAAACAACTAGAGAATATGCTTTTATCCCCCTATAAAAGTGTAAGTACATTATAATTTAGTTGGGTGGAAATTGTGAACCTAGGAAACTTTCTCAACAGGAGGCTTCAGTATGGTAATATCTCAGTAGAGAAGGAAAGCACTCTGCACATTCTCCCACTTCCCTATTTTTAGTCATCCAAAGTAGTAACTATCTCAAATAGAAGTCAAGAGTTGGTAATTTATTTAGCAAGTGGGATAGTGGATGCAGAGAGAAGCCAGTAGACTACTGTTTAGGCTGATTGCTGATATAACATTCTTATATATCAACAAAAATCAAAACAGCTCTAACAGAGTTAAAAACCCAGTAACATACTGATCAGTTTTTCATTTTTTTTTCTGAGCTGCCTACCTAGCTTCTAACCATTTTTGTTTCTTTGTCTGTTTGAGAATTACCTGTTCCTCTGCTGTCAGAAGGGGTGGCCATCAAGATAAAATTGTGTGTGATATACCACTTCTTTCAAACCAAGCAGATGAGACCCATCTTCTTAGTGACTCAGCATGTACTGTGCTACCCTTTGTGTTGGGAGATGCATGGATTCCTGTACAATTCAAAGATTGATGATGCTAACAGAGACAATTACTGAGTGTAAGGTTGTGCCTCAGTTGCAGAATGGAGTACTGCAAGAGAATTTCATGCTTTAGGAAATGGTCACTGCTTTTCTAACTTGAATGAAAGGGCTGGAGAGATGGCTCAGTGGTTAAGAGTACTGGCTGCTCTTCCAGAGGACCCAGGTTCAATTTCCAGCACTTATTTGGCAGCTCACCACTGTTTGTAACTCCAGTTCCAGTTCCAGGGGAACCCAACACCCATGGCAAAACACTAATGCACATAAAATAAAGGTAAACTAATCTGAATGGAAAAAAAGGTGAAAACCAGAGTTTAAAACAAAAATCAAAATTATATCAAAACATGGATGGGGAAAAGCATAGGAGGCCTCAACCTTATACAACGAACTGTAAGTAACTAAGGAATGTAGGAGGGATAGTTGTCCTCAAAGAGCATACTAATTGGTTACCCAGTTCCAAATGATCAGCACTGAAAACATATAATTATATATATATATATATATATATATATATATATATATATATATATATAATTATACAGACTGAGCAAGTTTTATGTATTGTATATTGGAAAATATATTATATATGTGTATATGTACAAAGATATCATATTCATATACATATATTGTGGTAGTATGGCCGCTGTGGTAGTTTGAATGTAATTGACACCCATAATCTCACAGGGAGTGGCACTATTAGGAGGTGTGGCCTTATTAGATTAAGTGTAGCTTTGTTGGAGAAAGTGTGTCACTTTGGGGCAGGCTTTGAGGTTGCATATGCTCCAGCTATGCCCAGTGTGGTACACAGTCTCTTCTTCTGAACCATGTAGATCAAGATGTAGAACTCTCAGCTCCTTTTCTAGCAACATATCTGCTTGCATGTTGCCATGTTTCCCACCATAACAATAATGGACTAAACATCTGAAATCATAAGCCAGCCCAATTAATTGTTTTTCTTTATAAGAGTTGCCATGGTCATGGTGTCACTTCACAGCAATAGAAACTCTAACTAAGACAGAAGTTGGTACCAGGGACTGGGATATTATTGTGATAGGTCTGACCATGTTTTTGTTTGAAGGAATATGGACCTTGGTGTTGGGGAATATTATTTTAAAGTGTGTTACTTTTGTTTATGTTGCATTGGTTTAACTCTGTGAAGATGTGTTACTGCACCTGTCTAAAACAACTGATGGTCTAATAAAGAGCTGAATGACTAACAGTGAGGCAGGAGGAGGGGTAGGCAGGGCTAGAAGGTAGAGAGAAGATATAGAAGGAAAAATCTTGCGGGGAGAAGAAAGAGTAGCCAGAGAAGGAAGAGAGCATCAGGGGCCAGCCACCTAGCTATACAGAAAGCCATGGAGTAAGAAACAATGAAAGGTACACAGAAATAGAGAAAGGTAAAACTCAAAGACAAAAGCTAGATGGGATAATTTAAAGTTAAGTAAAGCTGGCTAGCCACAAGCCAAGCTAAGGCCACATATTTGTAATTAAGAATAAGCCTCCCTGTGTGATTTATTTGGGAGCTGGATGGCAGCAGGCCCCTCAAAGAGCTAAGAGTAAAAAACAACTAACAACACCTTGGGATTAGAAAAGCAGTTGAATGCTTTAAGTGGGGCTAAAGTACCATCCTAGTGAGGCCAAGTATAACAGTGGTACTGAGGGTGACTTGAGTTGTGGGGGCTCAAGATGTTTCAGGGGAGAAAAATTCTATCGTGTTGCCTAGAGATTGTTCTTGTGATATTTTGGTGAAGAATGTGACTGCTTTTTACCCTTGTCTGAAGAGTCTGCCTGAGGCTAAAGTGAAGAGGTTTGAGTGAATTCCTTTGGAAGAGGAAATCTCAAAACAGCCTAATATTGACTATGTCATGTGGTTATTAGTAATCTCTCTTATGCAGTTTTAAAATGAAAAGGAGCAAGACAAGCAAGTAAAAATACAAAATGTACAGAATGAGGAGGAAGGGGGTAGCAGAAAGTGGAATGGAGCTAAATCCTGTGTTCAAGAAGATAAACAGATTAAAAAATAAAATAAAGGGAGTGGTGACCTCAGGGCAAGACCATACCCAGCTAAGCTTCTAACTTGTGAAAAGGAATTAAAGAACAGTTAAGATCCAGGCTTGATGGTACATGCCTTTAATCCCACTACTCAGGAGTGAGAGGCAATTGGATTTCTAAGTTCAAGCCCAGTCTGGTGTACAGAGCAAGTGCCAGGACAGCCAGGTTTTGGCAGTAAAGAAACCAAGGAAGACAGAAAGCTGGTCAAGATGTAATTGGACAAGAGGACCATGTTTAAGCCCCAGTAAGCAGCAGAACTTGGCAGCTTTGGTCATGTAGTTCTGGCTTTAGAGTCAAGGATATACAGCAAGGGCTTATGAAATCTCCTTAGCAACTAATGAAAGATGTTGAGGGCAGGCATGTGGCAGGGGTAACCCTGAATGCAGGCCAAGAAAGGCCATTGCATGAAACTGTGAAGGTGAAGCCTAGATTGCCTTAGAGAACCCAAAATTTTGAAGATGCCAGAGTTGTGGGATACCTGTCTTGGAAAGCTGCTGATGGAGTAGAACCAGACCAAGAGAAAGAAGTATGCTGCAGTCAACAAAACTGAACAGAGTTGGAGATCTGAAGAACATTTTGACATCAAACATGGAGATGCAGAGTTTGGAGTTTGCCCAGCTGGTTTTCAGTATTGCTTTGGTCCATTATTTCTCACTATGCTTTCTTTCCTATATTTTGGAATGTTTATGTATATCCTGTGCCATTATATGTCAAAAGTATGTGATCTTTTTTTTTTCCTCTTTGATTTTTAGGGGATTACCGTTAATTGCATGAATCTCAGAAGGGACTTTGAACTTTGGACCTTTAAACAAGTTTGAGTTTGTTATAGACTACAGGGACTTTTGAAGTTCGATTAAATATATTTTGCATTATGTTATGGCTACAAGCCCATGGGGGCCAGGGAGTGGAAGGTGGTGGTTTGAACAGGAGTAGCCCCATAGACTCATGTATTTGAATGCTTGGCCCATAGGGAATGGCACTTTCAGGAGATGTGATCTTACAAAATTAAGTGTGGCCTTGTTGGAGGAAGTGTGTGACTGTGGAGGCAAGCTATGAGGGCCACATGTGCTCAAATTATGCCCATTGTGGTATACAATTTCTCCTTCTGCTGCCTGTGGATCAAGATGTAGGACTCTCAGCTCTTTCTCCAGCACCATGTCTCCCTCCATGTTTCCATGTTTCCCACCATGCTTCCTTCCATGATGATAATAGATTCAACCTGTGAAGCTATAAGCCAGCCTCAATTAAATGTTTTCCTTTATAAGTGTTGCTGCGGTCATAGTATCTCCTCACAGCAATAGAAACCCTGACTAAGACATACACACACACACACACACACACACTCACATACATACACATATATGCATATGTATATATATACATATATGTATATATATGTATGTGTATATATATATATATATATATATATATATATATATATATATGTAGATGTAACAAACCGTCCTATTAAATAAGAAACACAGAACCAATGTAAAAGAGAAAGCCAAGAAGTCAGAGCTCAGAGCTAAAACCTTACCCTTCCTCCTGCGGTGCTCCTACCTCTACGAAAGAGAGCTACTTCCTGTGTGCTTGTCTTTAATATAGACTTTCTGTTCTGCCTTCTCATTGGTTGTAAACCCAAACACATGACTGCCTCCTCACTGCCTGTAAGTACAGCCCTCCAGGTCTTAAAGGTGTATGTCTCCAATGCTGGCTGTATCCCTGAACACACAGAGATCTACTTAGCTCTGTCTAACAAGCGTTGGGATTAAAGGCATGCGCCACCACCACCACACTCTTGCTATGGCTCTAATAGCTCTGACCCCGGGCAACTTTATTTATTAACATACAATTAAAATCACATTTCAGCACAAATAAAATACCACCATACATATATATGTAACAAAAATTAATGAAAAAGGAGATCATGAATTTGAGAGAAAACAAGATGGAGTATACAGAAAGATTCGAAGGAAGGAAAGGCAAGGGAGAAATGGTACAATTATATTGTGATCTTAAAAAAATAAAGAAATTTTTAAAATTTAATAACAAATATTTATTTCTAGTTCTTTTCACCTGAAAATACAACCACAAATCTAATCAAATGCAGACACACAATAAAACTTTTTATCATTTCACATACAAAGATAACATAAATCCAGAAATAACTGAAAAACTCTTCTTTACTCTCTATACTAAACCATATTGACATCACAATAAATATTTTGATATTCTCCTGAGTGTTAAGAAACTGTTTTTCCCCCCATTTTTTTTTTTTAGTGATTCTTTGTGAAATTTATATAATGTACCCTAATTCCATTCATTTCCAAGTCCTCCCATATCTACCTTCTACCCTTGTGGAAGGTATCCTGCCAAAAGAAAATAGAAAGTAAAAATAAAAAAAAAAAAGTATCATCTTAGAAGCTGCAATGTGTCCCAGCATGTCACCCTGTTCAACCAGCTTTACTTACAAATATTCATTGCAATCATTGCAGTGGGTTGTTGGTCTGGTTTGAGGCCTCTGGCTTCTGTTATACCATCTGTACTGGACCCTTACCCCTCACCTATGTGGTAATATTGTGTTCCCCAATATATTATGTGCACCCTAATAAACTTATCTGGGGTCAGAGAACAGAACAGCCACTAGACAGACATAGAGGTCAGAAAATGGTGGCACTCATACCTTTAATCCTAGCATTCTGGAGGCAGAGATCCATTCAGATCTCTTTGAGTTCAAAGCCACACTGGAAATAGTCAAGCATGGTGACACATGCCTGTAGCTGGAGTTTTCTCTCCAGGTCCCACCAAGCCCCGGAAGTCCCTTAGCCCACTTATAAAATAAACATACAGACACTTATATTATTTAACCTGCTTGGCCATTAGCTCAGGCCTATCATTGTCTAGCTCTTACTCTTATATTTAGCCCATTTCTATAAATCTATACCTTGCCATGTGGCTCGTGGCTTACTGGCATCTTCACATGCTGCTTGTCATGGCGGCAGCTGGCCGTGTCTCCCCCTGCCTTTTGTTCCCTCAGTCTCCTCTCTCTTAGTCCCACCTATACTTCCTTATTTATATAGAGTGATATCCACAGCACATGCTTTTAATCCTAGGAAGTGATGGCAGGAAGCAGAAAAGTATATAAGGTGTGAGGACCAGGAACTAGAGCCTGGTTAAGTTTTTAGGCTTTTAGCCGCAGTTCAGCTGAGATTCATTCTGGATGAGGACTCAGAGGCTTCCAGACTGAGGAAACAGGATCAGCTGAGAAGTAGGCAAGGTGAGGTAGCTGTGGCTGGTTCTGTTTCTCTGATCTTTCAGTGTTCACCCAATAACTGGCACCGGGATTATTTTTATTAATAAGACCTTTTAAGATTCCTGTTACACACTTAGACTCATCTCAGGTATCCTACTGTTGCTCTGAGTCCTGGAGATCCTGGAGCTTTGGTTTTTCAGGACTTGCCCCTTCTAGCACTCATGTAACTCATAGAAGAAAAAGGTGTTCAGGTAGGCTATCTCAAAGTCCTGGATCTGGGCCTGGGTGGTAGCTGAGTTCATCAGCCCACCAGGTTTCCTGCACCCATGCCACCAGGGCCGACTCACCTGTACTGCCAAGGCAAGGAACGGGGCTAACTCTCCCAAGTTCTGGTGAGGGTTGGGGCTAACTCTACCACACCTATGCCCAGGGCCAGCTCAAGAAACTGGCAATCATATAAAACACATGCGAATTTCTTCTTGTAGTATTCAATCACAGCTATTAAAATAGTAACAATATTGTAGTCAAATGAAAAAGTACGTACCTAAAATTCAAGAAATTCTTAAAATATAATTATAGATCTTCCAGGATCCAAGTAAAACAATGCCACCAAACTGGAGCTTGCCTGTGGTTTTGCTTTTTTTTTTTTTAAATCTCTTTATCTGTACTATGCAATGACAAAATAATTTTTGTGGTATAGATTGAGTATACACATAGAGAGAGTACAGTAGGTAATCCCAGAAGCAAGTTTTGCTACATCCCCCATTTACTATCCATCTCACTGGAAATGTTTTAATTTTCAGTTACTAAAAGAGAATTGATTCTCTGAGTCCACTTTGAAGAAATATCTAGCATGCATCTTTAATGGGAAGGGGAAGACATTGAGTTCAATTCATTGTAAGGCATGAATAACCAATTTTATAAAGCATTTCTAAATAGCCAGGGTTGAATGGAGTTTGTTTTTAAGGAAATAGATTGGCAGCAATTGCACATATAATAAAAATGTTGACGCTTAATGAATCCATGATTGGATTATTTATCTTAGAAACTGGTAAATGGAAAATATTAAGGAGCAGTTCATTTGAACTAGTGATGTAATGGATGAATAAGTCTATAACTCAGTGAGAGGTTTCACTATGACCTTGTGTGATGCTTTAAGATTGTTCAAACAAATCTCCGGAACAGACATAGGCCTGTCTGGCTGTATTTAATATATCCAGTATTTAGTTCTGCCATAGTAACTTTGCTTTCCTCTCTGCAAAACACTGAATTTCAAAATCATATGTAATTTAAAAACAAAGACTTGGCATCATGTGATCTGTATTACAATATGCCCTTGTTTTAAAAGTACCTAGCTATCTGGGCTTCAGCAAAACAGGAGTAAAAGGGACCATGGATTTAGCTACCTTCATAGGAGGTAAAAAAAGTATCAGTTGTCTCCGGATAAGAAGACATTAATAATAATCTCAGAACTGCATTAGATGGTAAGAAAGAAGGTATTCCTCTGATGTGCTGTTGTTTACCTTCTACAGGTCTGCCATGGTGCAACAGTGAGATGATTCTACAGGGCCTGAGATTTCAGTTGTGGGGATGCATCTTCTTTTATCAATTGATGTGCTCCTATCAGGGTCCAGTTCTGTCATGTTTTAGGGTAAACAGAAAAGAAAATCAGGAGGATTAGACTATCAGTGTCCAGTTGGAAACTAAGGAGGGAGTAAAGCTCATCAGCAAGTACACAAATGCAGTCATACCAAATTCCAGCAAGCAACAGTACAAAGTTAAAGAGACCCACCAATACATACATACCTGGACAACAGAGCTCAGGCTGCTGTTCACAGGAGCATGGTTGACAGTTCTATCTGACCTGAGTAGCTGATCAGTTGTCCACTCAGCCTTGGAGCAAAGCTTAAGACTCTGTCCAGGCAAAGAGGAAAGCTATATGACCTTGAATATTTGTCTCTAACCTGTTGAACCTTAGAACCCAGCCTAAGACCTTACCTATGGTAAATCACAAAATTATACACTGGATTTTTTGTGCTCATCACATTTTGTGCTAATCATTTTTCTTTTGTTATTGATTGTATATTCATTGTGTGACCTAAGACAATTCTTCTTAATCTAATGGGGCCTAAAGAAGCCAAATAGTTGGATAACCAGCTACTAAACAATATACCTAATTTGGAGAAAATTCTAAAAAAAAACAACAGTTCTATAATAAATAGTATCTGTGCTTATTTAAAAAGATAGAATTCAAATTAAAGTCAGGGAAAAAGTGTAAGTGATCACACTTAGTTGATATTTGACATAAGCAACCATGACCTAAGACATGAAATAAAATACATAAAGAAAATGAACCTTCTAAATATTAAAAAATACAGAAATGTCATTATATGAAGCATAACAAAATCAATATAAAAAGTAGACAAATGAATAGACCTAACAGTAGAGCTTAGCATGCTTTCTGGTTATAATATCAACATAAATATTTAATTTTGTTTCTCAGCATCAGTAATAAAATAGTACTTATGATTAAAAATGAAACCATAATAATAGTATAAATGTACCCAGAGATAAGCTTAACAAAAGGGGACAAATTCCTCTGTGGAGTATAAAATTGTGTTTTATTTCTTGAAATAAAATATCTGAATGCTATATAGATAACCCCAGAAAACATATAGATGGATCCTTAACAAATTTATAGATTCCATCTCTCCATGCATATGTTTAATTATAATTACATTAACATCTAGAAAACACTGTAAATTAAGTGTAATAAACTAAAATTCATATGAAAAAGTGATGTTTCAAGGATACCAAAATAGTTCTGAAAAAAGCAACAAGGCTGAAAGCCTTCCCATCATATAACAAAATATATTATATGCTAGTAAACTACATTAGTGAGCAGGGCTGGGGATGCAGATCATTGGTAGTGTATCTATTTACCATGAATGTGCCCTAGGTTCACTGCCCAGCATCACAAAATATTAAAAGCTACTGTAATTAGTAAACTACAGTATTGGCACAAGTGAACAGATGAAAATGACAAAATAAGAGGCTCTGAAATATACTAAGGTGTATATTATAAGTTTTTCAGAGTAGAAGAGACATTAGAACTTGAAAGATTTAGGTTACTCAACAACTGTTCCTGTTGATATATTTGGTTTTAAATTTCCTTATCATATACCAAGTAAAAAAATGCTAAAAATAAAACCTAGAAATACAAAAGAAAATATTTCAAATCCCAAGACACAACAGAATTGTTGAAATTTCACACAAAATCCAAAATACCTGAAGAAAATGTCATGTAATTTTATATGAACAAAAGTAGTACTATAGCAACAGTAAAACAGCAAAGTTAAGCGTAGAGTACAGATTGTTAAAGGATACTTGTAAATCATAATACTAATAATGTATGGTCTGCATTATATAAAATGTGCTTGTGAATAACTAAGAAAGAAAATTTCAAGAATGGAGAAAAGTTACCACTGGTTGAATTACAGAAATAAAACTATGTGTAAGAAATAAGCTTATGCTTCACAAAAAATAATATACTCTGTCAAGAAAATTTAAAAAATAAATTTAAAAAAATGTTTTCAAATCAAGCATTGGCCAAATCTCACTAGTGAAAACTATGAAGCCCTAAAACTGGAAATTGGATGTAGGAGAATATGAAATGTACTCCCATATTCATGGATTGAAAAAATGAATACAAACAAGTTTGTTTATTACCCAAAGTGATCTACAGATTCAATTCAATCTGTCAACATTCTGAGAACATTCTTCACAGAAATGGAAAATATAATCTTAAAATTGGCATGGAAACATAAAATAGACAAAGAAATTCTTAGCAAATGAATAATGTTGAAAATATCACATGTCCTCACTTCAAATACTTCAAATTATATTATAGACACAGTAACAAAAATAACACCATGGCACAAAAGCGGATACACAATCTGTACTCAGATTTTTCTTTGGGCTGCCAACTTATGAATAATGACATGGAGATTTATTATTAATTATGAAAGTTCATCCTTAGCTTAGGCTTGTCTCAACTAGCTCTTATAACTTACATCAACCCATTTATATTAATTTTCATTCTGCCATGTGGTGTTGCCTCTCTTCCATCTTGCACCTCCTATTTCCTCTCCTTGTTTTGACTATCTGTCCTATATTAGGGAGTCCAAAGACTCACTATACCTAAACCACTTTCTATTATAACTGGTATTATCATTCTAAAATATCTTTTGACATCTCAAAACATTTTCTTAGATAAACAATTTAAGTTTTAGTGTCTCTCAATTATATATACTTTATATCTCTTATGTAATTTTCTTTTTGAATTTGGTAACAAAATAAAGTGTGTAACCATGTAGTCTTCAGTCCCTATCAGAGACTCTAGAAGGACAAAATATTACCTGAGAAAACTGGAAGTGCAGAGTAAACAACTTCCAAAACTATAGAAATGACAGAGATAGCTGGCTGGTTTGACAGTTACCCAAGATTCCTCTGCAATGTTGGGGCATCCATCTTTAGCCTACAGTCCTAGAATATTTGACAGATTTTTCTGTGAGGTAGGATATTCTACCTTGTCTTGGCAAAAATTGGCAGTAGCCTTCTTTTGTGTCTTGCTTGTCCAGTTTGGACAGCATACTGTCAGCAGTCAAGGCAAGGGCAGTTTCTTTGCTCAGTAACTAACTTTGCCATGCCTCTATATGCTGAGCCTAGAGAGATTGCTTCCTCAGGCCCTATGTGTGTATTTGAGCCTTCACATTGGATGCCATATATAGTTAGTTTTTTCTTTGGGCTGCCAGCTCATAAATAACAACATGGAAGCTTATTGTTAATTATGAAAACTTAGCCTTAGCTTAGGCTTGCCTCAACTAGCTCTTATAATGAAAATTAACCCACTTATTTTAATCTACATTCTGTCATGTAGCGTTACCTCTCTTCCATCTCGCACCCCCTGTTTCCTCTCCATGTCTTGCTAGCAAATGCCACCTTTCTCTCTTCCTAGAGTTCTCTCTCTGCTTGGAAGTTCCAACTATACCATGTGCCTAGTTAATTACTCCTCAGCTTTCTATTACACCAATCATAGCAATACATCTCCACACAATGTACAAATATCCCACAGCACAGTCCAGTGGAACAGACATTAGGTTCTACAGACTCCACTTGGTTTTAGTCATCTTATTCTTGACAAAGATGTCAACAACACAGGCTGGGAAAAAAGGCAGCTTCCCTAAAATGTGAAACTAGGAAATGAGGCATCTGCTTTGGAAGTCTGAAACTAGGTGTTTCAGCATGCATAAGGATCAACTGAAAATCAAAGACTTTAAGTCTCCAAACATTGAAACTACTATTGAAAATCCCTTCAAGATACACAAATTAGAAATGGTTTTCTGAATGGGACTTCAATAGCTCATGGAATACCAGTAAGTAATGACTAATGAGAGCACATTAATCAAAATTAATCAAATTTTCTTGTGTAGCAGAATCAACAGCACATAGAGAATGTCTACAGAATTGGAGGAAATGTCTACCAGATATTCCCCCAATGAGATGTTACAAAGGAAATGGGAGGTGATATGAGCAACTAAGAGAAAGGAAGAGGAATGGAAGCAAAACTGATGATGTCATCAAAACACATTTCATTTCAAGACACCAGAAACTTTACTACAATTTGACTCTAGTCTCTACTGCTTTAACTCACAAAAGTGTAAGGTCTAACTAAGTGGAAACTGTCAATCAATTTAAAATCAAGTTATGGTCTCCATAGCAACCTCCTTTATTCCAGAGAAGTCATAATACATATAAAACTGAGGATGAGTACTGGAAGTTGCAAGAACTTACCGTGTCTGAAAGACTTTAGTTTTTCTAATAGGGACATGTAGAAGGGAGATTATTCACAAAATTGGCCTTTAGGACTTCAGTTAGTCTTTTACTAACTCCCACTGATGTTCAAAACCTAGCATTCACACAATTAGTTCAAAATTTCATTTTATTGATTTAAAGTCCCGAAATCTTGAATAATTAAAAGTTCACTTTCCTTTAAGAACAGCCTAGTGAATTATTAGTTATCATTACAATATACCTGCCAGAAACAAGGGAGCAAAGGTTTATTTTGCTCAAGGTTTTAGGGTATTTCAGTCCATTACAGTGGGAAAGGCATGGCCGAGCTCCTGCTCATGAGTGCAAGAGCCTGCAACTTCAACTTCATGTGGGGGCAAAACAATGACCAGAGAATGGTGCTAGACACAACAGTAGCTTATGATCTTGAAAGGCCTGCTCCAAGTACCCCACCTCCACTAATGAGATCCTCAACTTCAAAAACAATGCCATTGTCTGGGGAGCAATATTAAAACACAAACATCTGTGGCGAGTATTTTACATTAAAACCACAGCCACCACCTCTTACCTCACCAACTTCACGAATCCCCTGAGTCTTCACTGGAAAAATCTCAGCTGAACTGCTTCAGTTCCTGTTTCCTCACACATTATAAACCTTTCTCCGCTCTGCTGTCACTTCCTGGGATTAAAGGCGTGTGCCACCACTTCCGTGGTCTGTTTCCAGTGTGGCCTTGAACTCACAGGGATCCAGAGGTACCTCCTGAGTGACAGGATTAAGGGTGTGTGCCACCACTCTCTGGCCTCTATGACTAATCTAATGACTAGCTCTGTCCTCTGATCCTCAAGACAAGCTTTATTAGGGTACTGCGGCGAGCCCCTCGGCCAGCGAGGAAGAACGACCACCACTCGAGGATTCTTCTTAGATCACACTTTATTGGAGCGCCTCTTGATTAAGGGAGAACTGAAGGTGAGGGGCCCCGAGAGCCAGAATGCAGCTGCTTATATGGGGTTTCAGGCAAATGTGCCGTACTGTGATTGGGTCCCGCCAGAATGCAAGCACGGGGAGCTACGGGATAGGCTGAGGACATAGAGCCAATTACCATATACGCGCTTGCGCAGGCCTCAGGACACGTAGTCCTAGGAGCATAGCCAAATGTGGAGTTGTTTACAGCTGGGCTACCAGGAAGCCAGCACCATCTTAGAATGGCGGCTCCCTACAGGGTACATAATATATCACCACAAATTACCTCTGATTTCAAGCTTTAGAATTTCTGGGTATGATTTGGGTCTGTGATTTTAAAAAAATACTCATGTGATACCTCGTGAAGCTGGCCTTACCTGGAATTTTTTGCAATGTGATTATGTATGTCATAGATTGAAAGAACAGAGGTGCATTTGCACATGTTAATTACCTAGAGTTTATATATGTGTATATATGTATTTATGTATACTCATATACTTCAAAGCATGATAAATTGTATCTGTCAATTATAAAAAATGAACAGCCTCCCAGGGCATGTAAAAATGTCTAGAAAAAGATGCTTATTGTATAAGAAACCCAACGTTGCATATTTCAGGTTATATCATTAATCAATACAAAGGATTTGATCAAAGAAAGAGCAAGGTTAGTCTCATTTTACAAATGAAGAAAATGAGACAGAGATTATGTGGGTCACTGAAATGCACAAGTGCAGGTATGGGAACTGGCTGATAATTCAGTTTGCCAAGCTAATCCTTCTGTATTAATTTCTTCCCACAGAACTGTAACAAAATACCTGTCCAATATATCCTAGGGGGGAAGGATTTACTTAGGCTCACATTTTGAGGATGCAGTCCATAATGTTTGGGAATGAAGGTGTGAGGAGAGTACAGTTTCTGGTCTCATTGTTTCTGTCATTGGCAGCAGAGAGTGATAATGCCGATGCTCATCTTGTCTTTTTTCTATTTTGTCCAGAACCCTAACCCATTAGAAGGATGCTAAACCCAGCTAAGAAGTATAGGGTCTTCTACCTCGGTTAAATGAATCTATGTATAATCTCTCACATAGTCTGTAATGTCCATAAACTAACCTATTTCATACAATATTTCTGAGGCATGCCCAGAGACTTATCTCTTAAGTGATTGTAAGTCCGATCAAGTTGCTAATCAATATTTATCATCACACCTACCACAGTTTTATTAACGGCCTTGAGCTTTATGATCAAAATAAATTTCTTACAAAAAAAGAAATAAAGCAGTGCAATTACACTCAATATAGCTTTGGATGATGGTAGAAGGCCTCTACCCAGAATGTACTACACTTTAATAGCATTTAACTGTAATAGTGACATAAATATTGCAGAGGGCTGATTTTTTTCAAGATTTTTTTTTTACATAAAGTATTGGACTATGTCCTTTCAATATGTTTTATGTGTTTATCTTAGTCCAGAGATTATCAACTACATTTATAGATGAGAACAAGGTCTAGAAATGAAAAGATAGTTTCTACATAACATTTGACAGTGGCACACTTTTCATTTTTTTCTAACTTCTGCTTCCTAGTTGCCCCGGATGTCACCTCATCTTTTCCTGAGAAAGCCTTGCCTTTCTTCACCATGAACTCTCATACAATCAAGTAAAATGTCTGCCGTGTAAACTCTCAAATTCAAACTGATTGTTTAGTAAGCACATGGATATAGATTTTTAGATCGAGACCAGAGATGCAGCTTTGGGATGTCCTAACTACCTAAAAGGGGGGAATCAAACATGCCAACTTAGCATTGCTCTCTCATAAAATGAATGTGAAACTAATAATCCATACATCAGAGAGAGAGATGTTAGAGGTATATGAATCACCCATTTTGGTGCCCTAAAATTCTTCACAAGGAATGTCGCTAGACTAGAGTGAGCACCATCACCAAGGCTTTGAAGGCAGGCACAGTATATGAACCAGCACATATCAGAAGAAAAGACTCAGGGGAATGATGAGTGGCTATTAAATAGAACTTCTGACATATATAGTAAGGCATGCATTTTTTTTTTCTTTTGTAGGAGACACAAGTGGGAAGACACAAAGGGTATTTATAAAAGCTTGGAGAATCTCCTTGACTGCCTGAGGTTTGTTGAGAGTTGAGATCCTGACTGTGTTTGGGGACTGACAGTGCTTTGTTTTTGCTTTTCAGTCTTGGTTTCATTGAGCAGGAGACAGGGGAAAGCTAACATGGTCTCTTTGCCTAGGGCTGGTCCCAGCTTCCTGACTAAAAAGAAGTTGATAAATGATACCTTCAGTTTTCTTTCAAGTTGTAGTTTGATTCACCAGGGTGAGCACAGACGAATTACTTTAGGGCAACAGCTGTGACTAAGAAAATGACTTATACATTTGTCTCAAAAAACTCAGTCTCCTTAGGACTTATGCTTAGTGGTCAGAAGACAGGAAGAATAGAGAGATTAACCTTGGCACTGTGCCTAAAAATAGGCCAACAGTGATCTTATCTTTGTAACACTTAGCATAGGCTTTTACGATTGATGCTTTCTTTACCTTTTGTTTAAAAGAGCAACTAACTGAGACTCATTGGGTTTGTTACTTTTCTCAAGGATTTCAAAGAAGTAATTATTGAATAGGTTGCAAAAGTCATATATTTATGTAATTTCATAAATTTTCTTAATTAAGACATAAATTATTCTTAATTTAGACAAACATTTTGACTATATTATGCTACCTAATATTTCATGTATCAATTTACATTTTCATTCATTTAAGAATTACACTTTTTCGTGGTGCCTCCTAGGCGGTCGGCTGTGTCAAGATGAAGCTAAATAACTCCTTCCCTGCCATTGGCTGTCAAAAACTCATTGAAGTGGACAATGAGCGCAAGCTTCGTAGGTTCTACGAGAAGCACATGGCCACAGAAGTGGCTGCTGATGCCATGCGTGAAGAGTGGAAGTGCTATGTGGTTCAAATCAGTGGCGGGAATGACAAACAAGGCTTTCCCATGAAGCAAGGCGTGTTGACCCACGGCAGAGTGCGCCTGCTGTTGAATAAGGGGCATTCTTGTTATAGACCAAGGAGAAATGGAGAGAGGAAGCAAAAGTCTGTTCGAGGATGCCAATCTCTGTGTTCTCAACTTGGTTATTGTAAAGAAAGAAGAGAAGGATATTCCTGGACTGACAGATACTACTGTGCCTCGTCGGTTGGAACCTAAAAGAGCTAGTAGAATCCAAAAGCTTTTTAACCTCTCTAAAGAAGATTATGTCCACCAATACGTGGTCAGAAAGCCGTTGAACAAAAAAGTTAAGAAGCCCAGGACCAAAGCACCCAAGATTCAGCGTCTTGTTACTCCACGTGTCCTGCAACACAAACGCCGTCGTATTGCTCTAAAGAAACAACGAACCAAGAAAAACAAGGAGGAGGCAGCAGAATATGCTAAACTTTTGACCAAGAGAATGAAGGAAGCCGAAGAAAAGCTCCAGAAACAGATTGCCAAGAGACATAGGCTGTCGTCTCTGAGAACTTCTACTTCTAAGTCTGAGTCCAGTCAAAAATAAGTCTTTAAGGGTAACAAATAAATGATCATACCTTAAAAAAAAAAAAAAAAAAAAAAAAAAAAAAAAAGGAATTACACGAAAGGAAGGGTTAACTGTTGTGTGAATTTTCCTGGGGACAGGTGTAAACAAACATTTATTTACACACCCATA
Organism: Peromyscus leucopus; assembly: GCF_004664715.2. Classification (NCBI taxonomy): domain Eukaryota; kingdom Metazoa; phylum Chordata; class Mammalia; order Rodentia; family Cricetidae; genus Peromyscus; species Peromyscus leucopus. Next base: position 76,277,981 of record NC_051086.1, read on the forward strand.
CAGTAGCAATGACATGCCAAAGAAACAAGTCTAGCCAAAGTTAGTTTAGTGAACCAGTAAGTTTATAAGGGTTACCTATAGTTTTATAGGTGAGGGGTTACTTACAGGAGCCTGGGGGACTCAAATATAGATCACAGCCAAAAAGTGCACCACAACATGGATGAAAATTCATGAAAGCTTTATCTCAGGAGCATTTTCACAACGTGCAGATAGCTTGACAAGTTGGAGAGTTCCCTTTCTCCAGCATTTGTTACTATTTATGTAACATTCTTGAGAAGGAGCCTTGTGAATTTTATAATTTCCAGGGACTTCTTGAGACTTGTAAGTTGCTTATTCTGAACCTATTTTTCTTACTTCCATAGTCTTAAAGTGCCTCTCTCCAGGATGGAATATTTCATTTGGAGGAAATGGCTACATAACCCTGGCAACTGTTATCCTTCAAGTATTACAATATTATGATTAATCTCCATTTGAATACCGAGAGCTGAGTGACATCTTTCTTACCATCTAAAGAATTGTGTGTGGACTATATATAAATAGGACCCCTCACCTTTCTACACCTTCGGTCTTGCTTGGGATTCAAACACAATGCAAGAAAATCAACAAGAACAATGACCAGATGAAATCACTGATTTGATTGACTTGCCTGTTTCTTTAACTGTGTGGTCAATTCTTCTTCCATAGAACACTTTACAATGCACAACATTTATAAGCCCGCATCACATACAAATCAGCAAGGATATAATGAATTTTAGGCACAAAAGCATATAGTCTTCCCAGCATCCCAGCATCATTAGGGTAGCAATGGCAGAATTTATAAAAAGAAAATTAGCATAACTCTACACTCGTGATCAGATGCAAAGCCTATAACCCAGGCATACATTACAACTGCAGATTTCAATTTTAAAATTGCTGATAGCATGGTGTTTCAAATGTAATATGTCCTGAATCTTTAAATTTAAAATAATTCAAATAGAATATTTATTGGAAAATGATTTATAAATTTTGGATCAGAAGTAAACTCTTGACCTCCTTCTTGAGTTTATCAGCTTCCTAACTCTACCTCTCTCATCATGTGATCTGTCTTACTTTTCTCTCTGTATTATTTTCTATTCTAATCATTATGAATAAAAGAAATAAAAATCAGGGTTTATTTAAAATTGTGTTTAGTGCTTTCATGCATTGTATTTAAGACATTAAAATTAGGAAATTAGATGCCTGCCAGCCAAGGCAATTACTTCTATCCATTACACTTGAAGATCAGATCATCCCAATTCACGAAACAGTCTCTCTAATTGTTTCATGCTTTTCATAGTGACAATAAATCCAAACTGCCACTTTTTTTGTTGCATTGACAATGTACTGTATGAACTATGGGCTGTTGATAGTCTCTTTAAATTTCTTTTTTTAATATTTCTTTTCTTGCCTGCTTTCGTCTGAAATTTTATGGTGTTGGAGTGCTATCTAAATTAATGTTTGTCATATTCTTAGTGCTGCTTATAGATATCATCTATTATCTATCTATCTTTCTATCATCTATCTATCTATCTATCTATCTATCTATCTATCTACCATCCATTTATGCATCTATCTCTCCATACATTCTTACAAGCTTCATCTAATGGAAAAAAAGTAATTTTTTCTGGTCTATTTTTTATCTGTATTATCTAATGTGGACATCACTAACTAAATGTAGTTGTATAAATCACTTAGAATTAATATTTAAGTTTCTTACAGTAGCTACTGTTCTGAGACATGAAGAAAGATTCCTATCAGTAATATTGTTACTTTTTTATTTTGAACTTTTGAGACAGAGTCTGGTCATTGTAGCCTCAGCTGGCCTAGACCTCACCACATAAACCAGACTGCCCTAAGACTTGTAATGATTCTCCAGAGTGCTGGGATTTACAGGTATGTACCTGTTTCAGAATGTCATCTTGGTAGAATTTCCTCAGGGATCTCTTGTAAATGATAAAGTGAGTTTTTCATATGAGCTAATATTGTGTGTGTTGAGGGGATTAAAAACAAAGCCAGAATAATCTCTAGGCATTTTTATTATGGAATAGCTCATTAGACACTCACCTATTATCTTCTGGGATAGGCAGAATTCTGGCAGAATGTAAGCCATGTTCATTTCTGGAATTCAAATAGTCCTCACATGTAAATCACACCAAGAATTTAACTGAGAAAGGCCAGTAAGATATTACTCAGAGTGATGTGTGTGTGTGTGTGTGTGTGTGTGTGTGTGTGTGTGTGTGTGTGTGTAAGGGACTGAGATATATGGGGAACGATAAATTTAGGAGATTTTGTTGTAGACAAAATTTAAATAAATTGAGCTAAGGTCTCCAAACTTAGGGAAGAGACAGTTATTCATAACAAGTGAGAGGCATGCCTCGCTAGAGTTTAGAATCTCATGGAGAGCAAAGAGCACACTTCTGTGTTATTTAGAGAAAAACATTACTACTTTTCTCTACTTTGAAGCAAGGATTACTTCCCAATATGTTCTTGGCAATGTGGTGCCTAGATAGAAGCCTCTGCCAGAGACATACACAGCAGTCATATCTGGGAGTAGAGGGATTTAGTGTCATATGGAAAACAGATTAGCTTAAAGACAGGATGACTTTTGTGTTGCCAACATCAGCCATAGCAGAACCTGTGGAAATAGATCCTGGTGGGAGATACAACAACTAGAATTATGGAAGACAAGGAGAAGCTTCTTTGGGGAAAACAAAAACAAAAAACCATGCAGTGAAATCCAACCACTTCTCTGTACTTATGTCTCTGGAAAAAATATCACTGAGTTTTTATCAAGAAGACCTGTGAGAATTTCTTGTTTTCAGTGAGTAACAGCTAATGCTGGGACTCATACCTGTTCAAAGTCCTGAGAATGAGTGACTGTTGAATGCTATGCCCAAATGGGACATCTATGTCACCCTCTCCCAAGCTTACAGAGCATCATAAAAGGGGAGGGAGCAAAACATAAGTGTGAAAGTATTGGAAGGAGTACTGTGGGATGCTCTCTATTGCACATGGCATGGCCAATGCACTCACATGCTCATAGCAATTATGGGTACCTGACTTGCAGAAGATGAGCCTGTCAACATTGTATCATGGATGAGAGAGTTCTAGTTTTCCTTATGGAGCTACTGGCTGTTAATTGTTAGTGGAATTTTTTTCCAGTGATTTCGGTGGTTTTAATGAGAATTGACCATATACACTCATATGTTTGAATACTTGGCCCTCAGCTGATGAGACTGTTTAGAAAGGATTGGGAGGGGTGGCTTGCCAGGAGAAGGTGTCTTACTGGGAGGCGTCTTTGAGGTTTAATACCCTATTCCATTCCCAGTTAGTTTTCCTTCTCTCTGCCTGCTACATTGCAGATAAGGGTACAAACTCTCAGCTAGTGTTCCAGCACTGTGCCTGCTTGGCTGGTGTCATACCTCCCATTATATTAGTCATGGATTCTAACCCTCTGGAGGAGTAAGCTCCCCCCAAAACTCTTTATAAGCTGCCTTGGTCATGGTATCTACTCACAGAAATGGAAGAGTAATCAAGACAGGAGTATAGCCATGGGTAAGTTATGTGTGCTACAGCAAATAAACTTCTACCTATGAGCAAATTTTATTTAACTTGCCTATTACAAAACAAAATGAAAATGTTCATAAGTAGGGGATGGATGGGTTGGGAAGAAGGCATTAGATGGGAATAGGGAGGGGATGAGAGAGGGTCATGGATTGTGAAAATGACAAAAAATACACTCATTTAAGTGTACAATTATCTGAATAATTGAAATGAAAATGGCTTAATTTGTTAATTTAGGACAGCTAGCATTTCATTAACATGTGAGGCCCTTATCAATAGACAAGGTGGCATAGTACAGTGCTGGTAGGGAATGAATACTTGTTGAGTAAGTACTCTCTTTTCTCCATCTTGCTTCCATACTTTACCCTGCTTGGCCATTTTAGAGTTAGTGAAAAATAATTTATTCTTCAGAAACTCCCAAAATAAATTTCAAGACTCATGGTATCTTAGGTTCCACAAGTGCACCTATGTAGTGCTTACCTGGCTCCCTTGTTAGTCAGAGCATCTTGATGGGGTGTTTATATCCTCATCCTGCTCCTCTGGGATGATGTGAGTAAGCACTGGGGGATCCCCCAAAGCAAATTAGAGAGAAGGCTATTCTGTCTTTCTATGCTTCAGTAGGATTAACACACACACACACACACACACACACACACACACACACACACACACTTCATTGGTTTGTTCTTTTTTCCCTCTCTGTCATCCAAAGTTTCAGACACTTCCCATATCCTTATCAACTTACCAGGGAGATTATATCAAAGGCAATAGTTATCTCAATTTTTCAAAATGAACATGCCAACAGTAACCCTCATGCAGCATGTGAATGGATGCCTGGAAAAGTAAGCTGTACCAATGTTTATTTAATCTATGGGAGGTATCAGGTACTTTTACTAACATTTTAACTTGAGCGCTATTTCATTTTCAATAATCAGTAATGTAGCAGAATAGAAGTTTAGGATAGCAGGCATCTAGAATATAGTCATTGTTGTATGTGGGAGATTCCAAAAACAGGAGGGATGCTGAGGCCCTAGCACTGACAGAGCCTGCAGTTGTGACATCAGATAAAAGCCTAACTTTTCCTTATAAAAAGCTAAGGTACAGCCCTCGATTTATCTACTTGGTTTCATAATGGACTTTTGATGGAATTACTAAAAGATGTAAAAGCGATACTTTCCCACATAGTGCTTCAGAAGGGATTTATCACGGCAGGGCTGTGGCTCCATGAGAGTTTCTGTGGCATTAGCTCTGCCGCCTATCATTCTAAGGGTTCTGGGAATTCCCTGATATCTTACTAACCACTTAGATTCCAGTCTACCTGAAATATAAATGTTTCCCTGTCTATTTTCTGTCACTAAATATCTTCTCCAATAGTAAATATTACTCATATTTAAGAAAGCAAGACTTTTAGGGGTGACTTACTTGTCTACTGAGGTACTTGCTTGATGTAACTGAATTGGTAGACATGTCAGTCAGACACCCTGCTTCAGTCTACCCCATCTAAAAAGAAATATTAGTTACATTCTGACATGTTCTGCTTTCCTTTCTATATTGTGTACCATGTGTTTCTCAACATCTCTTCTCACCATTTCTCTTGTACATGTAAATAACTTTATATTTGAATAATGTCCTCTGATTCTAATTTTATAAGTAGTCATTTAAAATTCTTAGTGTATATTAGACAGAGTTAATTCTAGCTTAACATTCTCAAGCCTTCAGTCTCAACTAACCAATGTGTCCTTTGAGGAAGCTTCTCATTTTAAATAAAATACACATTCACCCATCTCAGTAATTGCTTCAGACTCTTCAGTTGCTCATTGGTAGGGAATCCTCATCAACGGGTGTCTGGTTTTCCACTGTCATATGAAAATATTTCTCTTATGTAGCAAATTGGAATAAGGAAAACTGGTTAGCATAAACACAGGGAACATTAGCATGAATAACATGAATTATTCATATGGTTGGTTCTGACTTTATTGTGCAACTTTTAAACACTAAAGGAGTAATGGGATGGCTTGAAGTTGATATTGAATTGGAATAAAGGTAGAAATGCCTTAACAACCAGAATTACCACCAGTGTTTGAGGAAGAAAAACAGAAAAACTCCACAAGTGCAGGCTATGTTACATTCAGAATGCAAAGACTCTCCTGGGCTTTATGACAGAATGTGTAAAACAAGCTGAAATACAAGTTTATCCTGACAGCTGCTCGAGAGGTGTCCACAAAGAATGGGATGTGTCAACATGAACTCACCTTTTAGCAGATGTGTGAAGCAAAGGAAGGCTATTATGAAATGCATGTCAGAGTAGGAAGGTCTAGGGACTGGAGAATTGTCACTCAGCCTGACTACTATTACTAAGTGGCAGCTACAGAGAAGTCTTATTTCTATCTGACTGGAAACAGGGGATTATAAAGACACTGAGCAGACAGGGTTTAGATTTCTCCTTAAAGCTGATGCCAGCTTTTGAGCAGTATACATCAATGTTTCTAGCTGAACAATAGCCAGGCTGACCCAAAGAAGGATGTAATACTATAGAGCATCCATGCAGCTAAAGTGGTAGGAAAGGGAAATAAGAGGTCTGTTACTGTTGCAAGTCAAGAAGGAGCAATAAAAGGAACCTTTATTTGTTTCTTTGTTGTGGAATATTAGCTTAAGATGTGTTGCATTCATTTATGCTGTGGAATATTTGTTTAATGACACAAAGATACATTGCATTTTTCTATGTTGCATTTGTTTAACTCTGTAAAGCTGTGTTACTTTGCCTGTCTAAAGCACCTGATTGGTCTAATAAAGAGCTGAACGGCCAATAGCTAGGCAGGAGAGAGGGATAGATGGGGATGACAGGCAGAGAGAATAATAGGAGGAGAAATCTAGGCTCAAGAAAGAAGACAAACTAGAAAAGGAGAAGGAGATGGAGATGCTAGGGGCTAGCCACCCAGCCACATAGCCAGCCATGGAATAAGAAGTAAAGGAAGATATATAGAATAAAAAAAGGTAAAAAAGCCCAGAGGCAAACTGTAGTTAAAGAGAAATGGGATAATTTAAGTTAGAAAAGTTGGCTAGAAACAAGCTAGGCTAAGGACAGCATTCATAAGTAGGAATAAGTCTCCGTGTGTTTGTTTGGGAACTGGGTGGCCCTCAAAGAGTAAAAAAACAAAAAAACTACATCTCTTACTAGAAGGTAAGAAGTCCTTGCTTCCTTGGAAAACACAGTGGTCAGGAAAACGTGTTGAGAAGGGAAGCTGTGAGCTGGAGTTCAGCGAGACTGACGACTCTGCTCTCTCCCTAAGAAACTAGAAAGTTTCATACATCTCCTTCCTGTGCTTTCTCGAGCAAATTTCTTTGCCTGGAAACTATGGGACAACAGCTCTCAATATTGTGCACTTACAACTTTAGAGCCCTTTTGTTTTAAATTTGATCTCTTCTTTATGAATCCCATATGTATATACAATGTATTTTAATCTCAACTATCCCCTTCAGTTTTTCACAGACCTCCCTAAAGCTCCCCAATCTTCATAATCTCATTTTTCTTCATAATCTACTGAGCTCAGTTAGAGCCATCAGGATGTACACCACTGTAGGGACACCCACTCGAGCCTGAGAAACCAATGAGAAGCCATTGTCCTCAAGAAACCAGCTTCTCTCTCTCACTGGCAGAGAGGTATTGGCCCTTGATAGATGCTGTGGGAGGTGATGGTCAGTGTTTAACTTCAGAACATGCTAAAGTGAAGAGTTATTTATGAGAAAGAATAGAACCCAAGAATTTTATTTTAGCAAGTAACAGGAAATTCTCACTTTGATTAGTGTATTGCTCTGAAGAAATCCCAGGAGAAAGGACTGAAGATTGAGGTTCCAGCTTTTCTATCTGTATTTCTCTTAGCAGACAGCGGGTTCCAAGGATGCTCCTGCCTGGGAACTACCTATTCTCTCTCCACTAGGTAGAACTAAATATTAGCATTGGTGCCTGCACATCTTTCACCATGCACCTTTGTTTTTATGTTTATTTTTAGAATACTAGCATCCAAGCCCTGGGCCCCAATTCTGGGTACTGGACACCATCTGGTTTTACAAAGAGGTCTGCTCAGCAACTTGTTGAAAATGGAAATCTGATTTAAGACTCTGGGTGTCAGGTTTTTTTCTTAGTGATCTCACCAATTCCTCTAGGTCACTCATCATCTTTCCATTTATCCCAGACCCTGGGAATTTTACAGCTTCCTCTGGTAGTGAACTTTTTTGCCACTTCTACTGCTAAACCACATACATTGCTAAACTTTTTCTATTTTCTTTCATAAATCTCCAAGACTGTGAAAGCACCACAAATACGGCCACATAAAGTATCTCCAGGCAGAGGAAGTCATTTTATTCATCTAGTGGCTTCCAGTTGCCCAGTGTGCCATAATCAAGCACGAAAATGAGACTTTTCATTTAGCTTCATTTTCGTCATTTTAGGAAACCTCTATCACTGAGCAAAGGTAAGCCACGGGCCTACCTACCAAATAAGGGATCATATTAATATTTTCAACCAGGCAAAGGACAGTAGTGATGTAATGTAAAGGCTTTATAAAATTACATTCTGAGAAGATGCATTTTTAAAAATCATTAAACCACTGTTTACCCTGTTTTAAACTAGTTCCTTTGCCCTTCCTTGTTTTACTAATGTGTGTGTAGTGAGTATGCATATATGAGAGATATGAGAGTACAGGCATGTGAACCCCTCCATTCAGCACATGTAGAGACCAGAGCTAGACATCAAGATGTCTCCATCTAGCGCTCTCTGTCTTATTTCCTTGAGGTAGGGTCTCTTCCCAAGCTCAGTGCTCCCTTTTTTTTTTTTGTTTGATAGGCTGACTGACTTCTGAGGTTCTTAGGATCTGCTTATCTCTGTTCCAGTGCTGGGGTTACAACAATATGCAACAGTACCTGGTTTTATATGCATGAACTGGGGATTCAATCTCAAGACCACATGCTTGAAGATCAAACATTCTTACCCACTAAGCCATCTCCCAAACCCCCAAATTTGTCTTTTTATTGTGTCATTTGTGTTGACTAAGCCAGTACTTTACTGATAAACAGGAACTTCCAAGAGAAATTTGACATTTCTGAAACATTTTAGATTAAGATTCTTCTAGGTTAAGATTCAAGAGATGATATCTAAATACCCATTGTACAGTATGCAGTGTGATAGAGAATGCACATGTAATTTTCATCTCATAAACACCCCTTCAAGAAGGCTAGTTGCCATAATTTATTAAACAGTCACCTTGCTAAAACCAAGTGTGGAAATCCATAACAAAAATTGCAGCACCTGGGAAGGTGAGGCAAGAGGACCAGTAATTAAAAGCCAGCCCGGGTTACAACAATGAGTTCCAAACCAGCCAGAGTTGTCTAGATAAGACTCTATCTCAGATATGGAGTTATTTGTAGCCTTCTACACGATGATATCTAGTTATGCCAGCACCATTTGTTGAAGATGCTTTCTTTTTTCCATTGTACACTTTTGACTTATTTGTCAAAAATTATATGTTCATAGGTGTGCGGATTAATGTCATGATCTTCAGTCCGATTCCATTTGTCCACATGTTGGATTTTATGCCAATACCAAGCTGTTTTTATTACTGTAGCTCTATAGTAGCTTGAAGTCAGGGATGGTGATGCCTCCAGAGGTTGTTTTATTGTACAGGATTCTTTTGGCTATCCTGGGTTTTTTGTTTTTCCATATGAAGTTGAGTGTTATTCTTTCCAGGTCTGTGAAGAATTGTGTTGGTATTTTGATGGGGATTGCATTGAATCTGTAGATTGCTTTTGGTAAAATTGCCATTTTTACTATTTTTGTCCTGCCTATCCATGAGCATGGGAGATCTTTCCATTTTCTGACATCTTCTTCAATTTCTTTTTTCAGAGACTTAAAGTTCTTGTCATATAGGTCCTTCACTTGCTTGGCTAGTGTTACCCCAAGGTATTTTATGTCATTTGTGGCTATTGTAAAGGGTGATGTATCTCTGATTTCCTTCTCAGCTTCTTTGTCCATTGTATATAGGAGGGCTACTGATTTTTTTTGAGTTGATCTTGTATCCTGCTCTGTTGCTGAAGGTGTTTATAAGCTTCATGAGTTCCTTGGTGGAATTTTTGGGGTCATTCATGTATACTATCATGTCATCTGCAAATAGGGAAAGCTTGACTTCTTCCTTTCCAATTTGTATCCCCTTAATTTCCTTATGTTGTCTTAAATAGATCCATATCTGTCACCATGCACAAAACTTAAGTCCAAGTGGATCAAGAACCTCAACATAAATCCAGCTACTCTGAACCTGCTAGAAGAGAAAGTAGGAAGTAGTCTTGAATGCATTGGCATAGGAGATCACTTCCTAAATATAATACCAGTAGCACAGACACTGAGAGAAACAATCAATAAATGGGACTTCTTGAAACTGAGAAGCTTTTGTAGAGCAAAGGATACGGTCAACAAGGCAAAGCGACAACCTACTGAATGGGAAAAGATCTTCACCAACCCCACAGGTGACAGAGGACTGATATCCAGAATATATAAGGAACTCAAGAAATTAGACATCAAAACGACCAACAGTACAATTAAGAAATGGGCTATAGAACTAAACAGAGAATTCTCAACAAAGGAAGCTCAAATGGCTGAAAGACATTTAAGGAATTGCTCAACATCCCTAATCATCAGGGAAATGCAAATCAAAACAACTCTGAGATACCACCTTACGCCTGTCAGAATGGCTAAGATCAAAAACACTGAAGACAGCTTATGCTGGAGAAGATGTGGAAGTAGGGGAACTCTCTTCCACTGCTGCTGTAAATGCAAGCTTGTACAACCACTTTGGAAATCAATATGGTGCTTTCTTAGAAAATTGGGACTCAATCTCCCCCAAGATCCAGCTATACCACTCCTGGGCATATACCCAAGAAATGCTCAATCATACCACAAGAGTACTTGCTCAGCTATATACATATCAGCATTGTTTGTAATAGCCAAAACCTGGAAACAACCTAGATACATACCCTTCAACTGAAGAATGGATAAATAAATTGTGGCATATATACACAATGGAATACTACTCAGCAGAGAAAAACAATGACATCATGAGGTTTGCAGGCAAATGGATGGATCTAGAAAAAATCATCCTGAGTGAGGTAACCCAGACTCAGAAAGACAAATATGGTATGTACTCACTCATAGGAGGATACTAGATGTGGAACAAGGATGACTGGACTGCTACTCACATCACCAGGGAGGCTACCTGGAAAACAGGACCCCCAAAAAGACACGAGAATCCCCCAATGACGGAGAAATGGCTGAGATCTACATGAACAACCTGGACATGAGTGGGAGCAATGAAGGGGGAGGGTCGAGGGAAAGAGAGCCTGTGGCAGCAGGAGATCCCAGCTGGATCAAGAACTGAGAGGGAGAACAAGGAATAGGAGACCATGGTAAATGAAGACCACATGAGAAAAGGAAGAAACAAAGTGCTAAAGAGGCCCACAGAAATCCACAAAGATACCCCCACAAGAGACTGCTGGAAATGGTCGAAAGACAGCCGGAACTGACCTACTCTGGTGATGGGATGGCCAAACACCCTAATAGTTGTGCCAGAAACCCCATCCAAGGACTGAGGAATCTGGATGCAGAGATCCACACGGCTAGGTCCTGGGTGGAGCGCCGGGAGTCTAATTAGTGAGGAGGGTTTATATGAGCGAGAATTGTTGAAACCAAGGTTGGATAAAGCACAGGGACAAATAGCCAAACAAATGCAAACACATGAACTATGAACCAAAGGCTGAGGGGCCTCCAACTGGGTCAGGCCCTCTGAATAGGTGAGACAGTCGATTGGCTTGATCTGTTTGGGAGGCATCTAGGCAGTGGTACCGGGTCCTGTGCTCATTGCATGAGTTGGCTGTTTGAAACCTGGGGCTTATGCAGGGACACTTGACTCAGTCTGGGAGGAGGAGACTGGACCTGCCTGGACTGAGCTGAGTCTACCAGGTCGATCTCAGTTCTCAGGGCGGGGGGGGGGGGGGGAGGCTTTGCCCTGGAGGAGGTGGGAATGGGGGGTGGGGTGGGAGGAAGGGGAGGGGGTCAGGAGTGGGTAGAACAAGGGAATCTGTGGCTGATATGTAGAACTGAATGGTATTGTAAAATAAAATAAAAGGAAAAAAAGACTCTATATCAAAATTAAATTAAAAACAAACAAATAAATCTGTAGAGAGACTGATTTACCGAAATTCAAGCTACTCACTGAGCAGAAAATGTAAACTCAGTTCTCAACTCCAAGTTCAGGGCTTTTCTCATTCTTCTTTTTAGCCTTTACTCTGTGACTCAACTGCAGAAGCAGAAAAGAATAAAGAGTCACACCCAACCATACAATACACACAGGATTTTTTTAATCCCAGTGGCTGGTACCTGTGTGACTTTGCACCTGTATCTATCTATCTATCTATCTATCTATCTATCTATCTATCTATAGATAGATCAATAGATATAGATATAAATGTCCTGTGTTTAGCACCCCATCAAGGACAGTTTGCCTGATACCTAATACCATGTTTTCAATATCCCATAGAAACATTGCCTTCCTGAACAGTGGACAATTTCTTTTTGATAACTGTATCACCTTTATGAGCTTACATTTCCTCATTCACTTAACAGGTACTGTGACATTGTCTTCTATGATGTCCCATCATCTATTATAGTCAATTGCCCACTGGTGCCTTTTTCTTTGATGATATTTCTGTACTTTATCTGTGGTGTGAGAGTTTGATTTTATTCTTGCACTTAGTACTTTGGTTCATAGTTGCCTACCATTCATTGCTACACTAGCTTGGCTGGTTTCTTTGCCATCAACTCAATGCATACACCACCCTGTCTTTGGCTAAAAATGACCAAAATGCATTATAGAAATATATGAAACTGTCAAACAAGAAATTTTTAAATTAAGACAACCTTTAAGGACTAAATCAACATGAGAGGATACCCATACCTGATACTGCTAAAGTGTCCAATAACCTCAGGCTGGACAGGTCATGGGCCCAGTGGAAAACTGCTACTAGTATTCTGCTAAAAGATCATTGAAATAAAATAACTCTTAATAACAATGTGATGTGCCCATAGATGACTACCTATTCAACCCTCACCAGCGAATTCTCTTCTTGCAGCAGATGGTAGTTATCATGGAGAGTCACACTGAAAAATGTACAGAGAGTGAGAGACCTTGGAGCATTCCACCCAAATTGGGATGTCTTTATCAAACCCTTCTCCTCAAGGTTCAGCAATCTATGTAGAAGAGGAAGAAGAAAAAAAAAAGTAAGATCCTGGGTAGTGGATAGCTTTCCAGACACAATAGAGCAGGTATGAATTTACAGAGACTGTGACAGCAAGCATTTGACACACACAAATACAAACCAGAAAAATTCTCAGCATTGAGGAGGGGAAGTGGACACAGAGCCTCACTTCTAACCAAGAAGCTGTTGACAAGTGGCACCTGACAGGACAGGGAAAATCATCCTCTGATGATCTTCATCACTGCCCCTATCAACAAAACTCCTGGGATGTCCACACTCCAAGGGGTAGTTGGCCAGCATGAAACAAAGCTGGTCATTTGGAGGATGTTTTCGTTTCTTATTTTGTTTTGTATTATTTTGGTATTTTCTGTCCTAGAGGTTTTTGTTTGTTTTGATTTTGATTTTGTAGTTGTTGTTGAGAAAGTTGTTGAGAAAAAGAGAGAGAGAGACAGACAGACAGACAGACAAAGAGAGAGACACACAGAGATAGATAGAGAAACCATGAAGTTCAGTGAATAAAAAGGTGGGGAGGAACTAGGAGGAGGTTAGAAGGGGAAATAATATAGTTAAAATACAGTATATGAAAATCATAAATAAATAAAAGATTAATAAAATTATACTAAGTTGATTGTAAACCAACAGAACCTTATATACTACTAAAAAGCAAAAATTCCTAGTATATTTTAAATTCTTAGTATATTTTAAATGCATTCATAAGGCCTGGGAACATTTTTACATTGATCAACCAGTATGTGCATTTATATCTGTCATTGCTCAATCTCATTGGTAAAATTGGTAAGGCTTTAGAGACTTGCTGGCTAACTCAAAGTTCACATCAGTAATATCAAGAACATTGAAACTGAAGGTGCATATGAGATTGAGAAGAAACACTGAAAATTTGATTTGGGGGTCTGGAGAGGTGGCTCCATTTATAAAGTGCTTATTGCCCAAGCGTTAAGTATCTGATTGTAGCACCTGCATGAAATTGCCAGGTATGGTTGTATATATGCCTACCCTCTAATCACTGGGGAGGCAAAAACAGGACTATCTGGCATGTTTGGTGGCCAGCTAATCTGGTCAAATTTGTGAGCTCCAGGTTCAGTGAGAGAGCCTGTATTAAAAAATAAAATAAAACAGGAAATTAAAGAGGACACCAGAAATTGACCTCTCACCTCATATTCAGATGCAAACAACAGTATAGACATACACACTTGTGCACACAACAGTGCATGCATACACGCAAAATAAAATAGTTAATGGCAATGAATGTTCTGTACCCGAAATGTGTTAAGATGCAGACATGAAAGTAAATTGCTAAATCTTATGTAATAGGTTAATCTTTGCATAGCATATTTAGATTGTATCACATACATGAGCCAGCTGGGAAAAAAATGTTTATTTTCTAACTCACAGTTTACTGTTTGGAAGTTGAAGTGATGCTATACAATAGTGCTATTTTTTGTTGTCATGCCTTCTCACATCTGTTGATCTTAGAGAGAGAATCTGTCTTCATTGGCCTTCCTGACCTTTGCCCCCAATGATCTGGCAATAACATTTAACAACTGGAACTAGTAAGAGGGGGATTTATGAAGTCCTGGGTGCTCATTACCTCATTTTGTTCTCACAACTTCATGAGCTAGCCACTGTAATGATCATTATTTCATAGACAGCAAAACGGAAACACAAAGCAAGCCACTTAATGTAGGTCACAAGGAAGTGAAGAGATAAGAATAATGATCAGTTTTTCTGACTAAAAAGCAAAGGTCTTTCCTATGCTGCTATTTCACCATCACATTACTGAGTGAGAAATCCTAGAAGAGTCCTGCACTTTCACTGATCTGGGCAACTTTGGTACTCTGACATTAATTAAAATTTATTTATTGGTATGGATTTGAATGGTCAAGAAAAATTTTAATTAGCTAAACATCCTATTGGTATCATAAATTCTCTGGGTACTTAGAGCAATGTTTCTTGTGTTAGACTTTTTCACTCATAAACCCATATTAGACACCCATTTGGATGTAGATACTAATAATATGCATGTTATAATAAAGCCATGGGTATGTACCTTCAAAGGCATATCAGAAATGCCAATCCACCTAGAACGGATTCTTTTTGATAGTTAATACCTTTACACACACACACACACACACACACACCACACATACACACACACAATACAAACATACACACACACACACACACACACACACACACACACAAATTTAGCATATTCACTTGTCAAACTATATTCTCAGAGAAAGGGAATGTCCTAAACAGAAGAATGCCTGATAATAGTGGATTTCTGGCCTTGATGTATGGATAGATCATACTGATAGATCACTTATTTAATTACCTCTTGGCTATTTCTTGTTTAAGGAGGGAAGGAGTTAATGTTAGCAGTAAATTTCTCTTGGTCTTCTCGTGATAATCAAAACCACTCTCCCTTTGGCCCTTATGCAGAAATATGCTGGCTGTTTATGTAAATGGAGGAAGAATTGAGGGCTTTCAAAGTGGATTTTGATGAAGTTCCATTCTACATTTCCAGCATTAATGAAACTAAAGGGAAAGTGTCTCTAAGATTGGCTTTCATGTTCTATCTGCTTAGCGATCTCGTGTATTTCAAATGAGAAGATATGAAAAAATAAACACAATTCAGAACTCTGGAATGTCCTGCATATCTTAGCAAATGTTAACACAATGCCATTCTGGATAATAGATTATTGTCATAGGGGTCCTATTGTTATGAAGTTCTATAGAGCATACTCCACCAATCTCCATAAAAAAGACATTTATTTTTATGGGGCTATCATTTAGCACATAATTGTAAATCTGTGTATATTAAAATATTTAAAGATGGTTCTTTCTTTTCAATCCTCGAGTCTGCTTGGGGGAAAGAAAAGAAAAGGCTGAGAACAAATTTACCATTATTCAGGTCAGGACTGTGTGGTAGGGCATAAGATTTGCTTTTTACACCTGTGAGTGAGCAGCACTCATTTCCTGTGACTAACCATCAGCTGTGTTTATGATTGAGTTTCATTATGTCTACCATAGTCAAGACTGTAGCTTCTTACACATTAGTAATCAAAATTCTACAATATTGTTCATTAAAGATTTGGAAACACAGGGGCTGGAGAGATGGTTCACTGTTGAAGAGCATGTGCTGATCTTCCAGAGGATCTAAATTCATTCCTAGAAATCATATTCACAGCCACCTCTAATTCTAGCTCCAGTGGCTTCCATGCCTTCTTCTCTCCTTTGCAGGCACCCGCACACATGGCACAAACACATGCACACTCAGAAATGGAAAATTAATTTGCATGATTGATTTTCTAAAAACATCTTGTGTTAGATGCCATTTTAAAAGTTATCCCTAGCAGAAAACAACAACAACAACAACAATAATAATAATAATAATAATAGAAACACTTGTGGCTCTAGGTGCTGATCTCAGGTCTTCATGCTGTCAGGCTAAACACTTCCTTCATAGAGCTGTCTCCTTAGACCTAAAATGTTATTATTTCAATATTTTGTTTTAACATTTACTTGTGTATATGTAGGTGGATGCCCATAGATGCCAGAAAAGAGGACATCAGATTCTCTGGAGCTGGAGTCACAAATGGTTTTGTACCACCAGACTTAGGTGCTGGAAACTGAACTCCGGTCCTCTAGGAGAACAGCAAGAGCTCTGAACTTCGGGTCCATTCCTCCACCTCCCTGGAATTCAACAAAAAGTAAAATAAAACATAGAAAGAAATGATCTTTAAAATTGTGAACCTTTGTTTTCCTCTTTCTTCAAAGTTTATTTTTGTTACATAGTTTCATAAAACTATATATCACAATTACAATTATTATTGGGTGATTGAATTTTTTATTGATTTTTACATACCAACCACAGATCCCCCTCTCTTCCCTCCTCCCACTCTCCAGTCTTTCTCCTCTAACCAAACCCCTGTTCCTTCCTCCAACCAGGTAAGGCCTCTAATAGGGAGTCAGCAGAGCCTGGTCCATTCAGTTGAGGCAGGTCCAAGCTCCTCCCCCTGCATCAAGGCTGTGCAAGGTGTCCGTCCCACCATAGGTAGTGTGCTTTAAAAAGCCAGTTCATGCACCAAGCATGGATCCTAATCCTACTGCCAGGGGGCCCCTGGAAAATTTAATGACAGCACTCCTCTAAACAAAACAACATTGTATTATATCATGCCTTTGCACTTATATGGAAGCAGAGAAAGGTTGATTTTATAGAAGAGAGTAGAATTAGTTATTACTACAGGGCAGGTGGTAGAAAGGCATAGATGATAGATATAATTTGGTTAATGATCAGGACCATGTATACAGATAGGAAAAATAAATTTTAATTTACCGTAGGACACTAGGGTCACTATAGTTAAAAACAACTTACACATTTTTAAGGAACTAGAATTCATAGATTGCAAACAGGAGGAAGTAACAAGTAGTTAAGGAGATGAAAGTACTAAATACCTCGTTTGATAGCCACTAACTGAATGCATGGATTGAATGATCATGTTCTATGCCAATCTAATACATAAATTAGTAAATACTACAAATATGTACAAATAGCTATTAAATATAAGCATAACTTTTAAATCAGCTTCAGTAAACTAAAATTGGGTATAATTGAAATATGTCTATGTGAAAATATTTTATATTCTTCAAAAATAATCTTTGTCATCAATAGCATATTTTCTTTATTGTTCTATATCTGTGGATTCAAATATTTATTAAATTTTCATAAAATCAAAAAATGAAGAGAAACAATTTTCCAGGAATTCAAAACCATAGAAATATATTGACCATGTTGGCTGTGGGGTTTTCACCAGATCACATGCATTCAAATTTATTGAACCATGCTATACCAGAAGAAGCCTTGGGCTTACATTTGCCACTTTATATTGCTATTGAATCTGAACTTTGCTAAAGTTACTTCTTTATAGGACAGGTGCTGATGCATTTGCCATAGAGTTGCATGGAAGTGAGGTACTAGGGAAAGTGTTATTTAAATCGTTATGAGTAGAGGACAAGGACTCAAAGCATGCTGAATTTCATTACATGGAAAGTCGAGATTTATTAATACTGGTGCATTATATATTATCTTTTCAAAATACAAATATGCAGAACACAAATGGTGGCCTGTGTGTCACAGACAGAGGGACTCACATGGGAGTCAACATCCCCAAAACAACTGATCATGTCCCATTGTGCTAGGGAGAAGTTACGCTACATCAGAATGTTTGTCCCATGTATTCTTCATCATCAAGAACAAAACCTGTGTAAAATCATAGATCAGAGCCATTTGAACAAAACTTCAACAGTTAAATGACTCATGAGTTCCAAGAAAATAGTTATTCCCTGAAAAGATTTTCTGTTGTACCGTCTAACCAAATCCAATCCTCCATTCCCAGAACATGTCTAGAATAAGCTAAGGATACCTCAGGAAAACCTGATGTTAAGCCAAGAGCCAGGTACCTGGCTTTTCAAAATGTGAAGAAATGGACATGTTTACAGGTTAATATGACAAGTGAGTCAATAATTGATACCATTTGTTGATATAATTAGGGCAGGGGGCAAGGCATTAATTTAATAATCAGATTAGATATGTTTCCAATGAAATATATGAATATACTAGAAACAAACATTTCACAATTGTATTGATTGGCGTTAGAAATTACCCTTGGGCTTTGATTATTAGTCATTTTACGTTCTTCATCTAAGTCCCTTTTCTGTCCCCAGTATCACACTCTTACAAGGACTTATGCAAAGGGCATTCATCTGGAAGATGGCCCAACAAGGACAAATGTGGATGTGAAGTCATATGGGCTATAAGGGAGAGAGGAGTTGCTGTGACAGATCCACAATTCATAGGCTGAATCCCAGGAGGCATCCTAGGAGGACTGTGTAGAAACAACTCCCAAATTGTGCCACCAAGGACTGAGGAAGCAGAGCATTGGCATTTATCTGCCAACCTCTGCAGGCCTTTTGATGCTGATAGCCCCTGGGATAAGCATTCCATCAGTATTTTCGAAGATGCTCTGCCTGGGTAAAGCAAATGCCTAGGGAACTGGTGAAAACCATTGGGACCAGAAGTAAAGAGAGAGGTGCCCTTGAGGTGGAAAGCTGCCAGAGTGCATGGGGAATGTTCAGTACATGAAGGCTAACACAGAGAGGCCTGAGAGCAACGTGTCTGCTGCTCACTGTGTGGGAAAACAACTGAAGCCATCTATCACAGACAAACCTGTGATAACATGTATACACACATTTACATATATGCAAGGATATTTATCACTCAAAAGACAAATAACAAAATAACTTTTTCCTCCCTCTTATCATACCAATATCTACTAACTGATCATGTGTCTGCTTATTATATCCTACTGAAGGAAAACGTTCTTCATCCTTATACCAAAACCAATTTGTCTTTTTTAAAAAAAAAACTTTTTTGCATTCAGAGAAAATCTGTCTTTCTAAACTGGTGCTAATTAGAGTTGTACTTTTATGAGTTGTATGATAATTTGATTATTGTTTCTGTGTTCCGTATCTGAGGTTCTTGAAATCAGAACCAGTCAGTGCCTACCTATAAAGGACTTTACTCATAAAATGTACTAAATGCTGGGATAGGGAATCAACACAGCCAAAGGGAAGATATTTATAAGAAAGTGTAAATAATGTGATGAGCAAAGTACAGTCAGTATGAATTACAGAGGAAAGAGAAAAGACAATCGCTAATGGATCAGGAGGGTCATTGTGATTTTTAGACCTGGGCATAATGTAGAAAAAGATATCGAGAAAGAATGGAAAAATATGTGTGGCAGAAAGTTAGGAATGCATGTACTCTATTTAGGAGTGACCACAGAAGTTTCATTCAACGTACTATATCTTTTGTATATAAATTGTATATTTGTTTATTTGTGACCGCATTTATGAATGATAATGTGTATGTGGGTAGAATAAATCTAGATTAACATGACATTTTAAAGGACATCAAAGTTATGATAAGCATTCTTTAAAATTCTAGGTGTCATTCATGGCCAATAAAGAAGACCAATTTTATTTCATTTTTTAATGTAATTCTTTTATTGATTCTTTGAGAATTTCACATCATGTGCCCCAATCCCACTCATTTCCTCATCTTTTAGTCCTTCTGTTTTTGCTCTTCTACCCCTGTAGCCTCCCCCACGAGACAAAATAAAACATAAATACAAGAAAAATAATTAAAAAAACAAACAAAAAAACCCACTTTGTTTCTTCGTCTTTCCTGCCTCTCCATCACATATTGATTTTTATTGAGACCAATTTTATTTAATTAAAAAGTTCCGTGCCAATTCAGTCATACATGAGTCAAATAACATCAGCATTGAGGACCAGAAGAGATGGGAAGGAAGACAAGAAGGAGACTGAGCACTTTTGGCTCTGCAGTAAGCACAGAACATATTTGACAGCTCTGACAACCACTTGCCTTTAAATGGTAAATTTCATAGCTAAGGCTTATGACCACAGAATGGCTGAATGGTTTGACTATGTGACATATCATATTTTCCACACAGGCATCTAAAATAAACCTGTATTAGAAATAAAAACAGTAAATTTGTCATGCAAAGACAGTTTTAAGACAATTCTCCTCATTTCTGCTTTCTATCAAGTTGTCACCTGTAAGTACTGCTTATGTAGGAATTCTGGAGTTAGTCCTGCCGAGACGAGAGAGATAATAAGCCGAGCCGATGATAGAGAGCAGAAGGGCTGAGATAGGGGCTCAGGTTTTCCTCCAAACATTATCCATTTCTGTTAAATCCGGGCCCTTTACCTTCTCACAGACACATTTACCAGAGTGTGACCATTTATCCTTTTGCTCAACCAGACATTTTTATAAGCCAGAAGGATTTCTATTGACTAATGAGGATGAGACACTGGGCTCAAAACCTAGATTACTGGCATGGCATTTTAAATTATATAACATGATTGCTTATAGGAAATACAGCCCTTTTTATAGACTTATGATGCCTGCTGTGTCATGCAATTAAAAAGTTCCAGAAAAGCACTCTCAGCATGTCAAGTTCCTGAGGCTGATTTATAGGATTATGACTTTCTCCCTTTGTGATTCAATTAAAGCATTTTACACTGGGCTATTATAGGGCTTAGACTCTGATCAGAGTTTGGATGCTGAAATATTAGATTAGCATGTGATCTGATTATAAATAAATTGAATTTCTTGTTTGCAAGGGACTGTAATTAAAGCTGCAGTCATAAGAGGCAGCTGTCTAAAGACCTGTGTGATAGACATCAAAGATTAAAAAAAGGGTAAGACAATATGCAATTGATTATTGCAACCCATAGAGAGTTAAGTATTTTAATGGAGACCTAGTCATAAATGCTCTGGATTTTAATCCAGCTGTTAAATTCCTGCCATGATCAAAAAGAATTCTCATAATTTGCTGAAGATGATCAAGTAAGCTCTGCCTTCATGTCCTCTGAGAGTTGAAAACAGGCTGGCATCGTCTAGAAAGTACTATTCATTATTTGCCCATCTAAAAACACTATTAAAGGATAATGAATACTTTTCTTCACAAATAGCTGGAAACTAGTTTGAGACATTTCAAAATGAGAGAATGAAAGATTTATCAACATTAACATATGAGTGAAATATATTTTCTTTTTGTTTTGACACCTGGTTTTATTTTTGATATGTGATCATTAGGAAATTTAAGCCCAAACTGAATGATGTGGGCTGAGAAGTAAAACAAAGAACAGTACCTCGTCTTTATGAGAGAAAGAGGGCAAAGGCAATCAAGCACAAAGAGCAAATAAATCTTTAAATGATGCAGTAAAAGAAGGATAACTTAGAGGTAATGCGTTTGCCATGGCCCATAGAGATGTCAAGTTTCCAGCTATGGAGATGGATATAAGTCTCCTTAATAGAGAAATGTAATTTTGAAAGAATAGTGACCTGCACTCCTTACAAAAGTGACAAATGGATGATCTACTGACAATGTAAATTCAACACTCTTCAGTCTTTGAGAATAGCATGAGCTAAGTGCATTTTCATTTGGAGGGATTATTTGAGGGCCCCATTTTCTCTGTTTGGGTTATTTAATAGCCCTCTGATAGGAATTTTGACTGCTAGTCTGACCACCCTTCCAATCTATTCTATCTTTAAGCAACATAATTTTCCTGAAACCCAGATTTTTAGCTATTTCCATGCTTGAGTGCTTTTGAACTTCAATTTATCTGCAGGATGAAGCTCAGATGGATTACCTTGGCATTAAGTGTTCTCATCAGTCTGGCCCTTGATTGCCCTCCAGCTTCACTATGTGATACTCTGCCTCTCTAACATACTCCGGCCAACCTGAGTTACTTAATATTCTTTTGGAGTCATACTGTTTTCTATTTCCATTCCTCAGTCAGTCTAAGTAACCCCATTGTGCCAAAGAGACACCTTGATAATTCTTAAATATTCTTTACCAATGAGTATTTTGATCTCCAATCTTATCTTTAGTTGTGTCTGTATACTTTCAGTAGATTACACTTCCAAAACAGAGAACTCGGAGCTCTTTGGTTTCAGGCATGCTGGTTGTTCACCTGCTTTGAGCTGGAAATGTGATGAAGGCAGCATGGCATTTGCCTTTTATATATAATTGTTATTGAAGTTGTGTGTGGTCCATACTACTTCAAGTGTTTTAATTAATAAAAGATGTGGTCAATATACTTTAACACATTTAGCAGACTACTTAATAGTGAAAAATTAAAAAAATCATGCCAGTTTAGATTTCCCTCTTTAGTTATTTCTAGGTAGAAAGTAGAAAGCTGTATACATAGAGGACTTTTGAATGAAAACACTCCCCGTGTATCTAGTGAATTAATTATGTAGAAACAGAAGACATGCAGATGAGAGGGATTTCATATACAACAAAAATGCTGATTCCATCATCATAAAGAAAATTAAACAGATTGTGTCAAGAATGCTATACTACCACCATCAAAAAGAAGCTAGATCCATATACACAAATGTGGATAAAACTGAAAAACAAAACAAAGAATTGAAACTATAATAATCACAGTGACACCGTAAGAGATACGATAGGCATATATCCTAAGTGTATGTATGTATCTAGACCTGTGTATATTTATTGGAGATGTTTCTAAGTTTGTTGAACCCAATGTGGTTTATCTGCAGAAGTGGGAAGCCACTTAGATTATAACCATGAACAGAAAGAGAAATTAGAAATGTCTCATGTTCTCAGCCTTAAAACAGCCAGGTTTGAACTGCAGCATATATGTCCCCAAGCCTAGACTGAAGTGTACAGTCTTTCCAGGGATATGTGAACATAGATAAAGAATATGATGTCTATTTGATTCTTTTAAGAGGTAGGTCAGCTTGAAGATACACCTTTCCTGCATCCTATTCACCATGGCTCTTCATCAATCCATACCACAGCTAAAAAGTATTTATTGTCCTCATTCATCTTTAGGGTTGAAGTATCACTCGCCTAATTTTGAATATTAAATTTAAAGAATCTATTCTAATTAAGCTTTCAAAACTTTCAGGATTTTTTTGTTAAAAAATTCTATTGAAATCCAATGCAGAATCATAAGAAGTACATTCTCCCATACTTTGCTATTATCTGAATTCTTGTGCACAGTAGGATGATAGAGCAATGACTTTTTATTTTATAATTTCATATCTCTTTTCATCAAGTTAAAATCGAAATATGAATTCTTCTCAACTATCAACTCTACTAGCCAACCACTGCATTTTCCTTCTTCCGGTGCCTACTCCTTCCCTCCACTGTCTTCGTCTTCCACCTCTCCTCTCTTATTTCCTTCTCTAGCACACTCAGGTTTTCTTTCTCCCCCTTTTCCTCCTTCTCCTTCCCCTCCCTTCCTCTCTCAGATTGATAATTCTTCAATGGCATGTTTTGCCTAATAAGAGATTACTGTGGGAGGATCTCCTAGCTGTACTGTTTCTGAAGATTGGAGACTGTGGGTTGGTGTTTAGCACCACATTGGCACTAAGGATAACTGAACACATCAGTGCAAGGCCAGCCTATGGGCAGGACCTCTGATAACATTTATTCTCACAAATGTAGATGGAATAATCGGTCCCAAATATTCATAAAGATATTTGTAATGGTTTTAGTAATCAGCATATTTTAATAAAATACATTATCGAAAAAATTGGACATTAGGAGCTGCAATTATTCCAGTTCTTTCTCTGACAGCTTTGAACAGGATGTGGACAGTTAAAGAAAATTAAGATAACTGATAGTCAATTTCAGATTCATCATTTAAAATTGTCTTTGTATTCCTCTAACAATGTAGAAAATTAGTTGTTGTAGTAACAAAATTTAAAAATTTTTTGCAAACATTGTTTCGAATTTTTTGCTATAAAAATTGGAAGACAGTTTCATTTAGTCGTGTGCTGACAGATAATTAAGAATAATTTTTAATAACTAATCAGTATTTGGTATTTTAATTTGAGGAACTGTATTTTCTATGAGTGTTTTAAATAATTCTTAGATGTAAAATAAAGGAATTATTTTTATTTCCATATATGTGGTTATATATTTTTCTCTGTTAAATTAAAAAAATAAATAGAAGATAAAATTGATATTGAATCCTATCCCTTTCATAGTAAATCTTATTCTTTCACAAATAATAAAAATTCACTGAAGAGAATAGGAGTCTATTTCATTTAAAATGTATTTCAAATAAAATTAATGTTCAGTTGTATTCCAAAGTTCTTAAATTATTGCATGATTTATTCCATTAATTACTGAGTAAAATTGTTAAGCTATCTCAATCTAGAAGGAATCTACTAATAAATAGGGTTTTATAGTCACAAAATTTTTAAAAAACTGAAATACATTTTGAATATGAATGTATGGGAGCACAATCAAAGAAATCAATCAAGCACAAAGATGCTGTATTAGAAATCAACTCTACTCAAGTAGACTGCAACACAAGTTCAAGAAGAATAAGGAAATACATGTAACTGGTGCCTCCAAAGAGAAATATTTTCATATGTTTTTCATAAATGATTGATGGTTAGTTTCCAGTCACTGTGGTATTTAGATTCCTTGGGCTACAGTTAAAAATAATTTTAACAGTTTTTTTTTTTGAAATGTCAATATTTGCAGTCACTAGAAATTGTAGCCTTTGGTTTCTTCACTTATGATAAAATATTCAAATTTGCCAGTGTAGAAAGGGAAAATAAAATGTGTGTGTGTGGTGTGTGTGTGTGTGTGTGTGTGTGTGTGTGTGTGTGTGTGTGTGTGTATGTGTGTGTGTGTGTGTGTACACTGGAGTAAAGCAAGATGGAATGGGGAGGGGACAAGATAAAGGAGACAGGGGCATCTATAATACTTAAAAAATTCAAAAACATCCATTCAGACACTTTACTTTCTTCTTAGCAAATGCAAGGATGCAAGGTATGATATCACAAAATATTTCTCTTTCATTTATTTTAAAAGCTGTTTTTTAATTGAAATAGAATTAAGTCATTTTCCCTCCCCCTTTCTTCCCTCCAGCCCCTGCCAAGTACTCTGTCCAGCTTGTCTTAGATCCCCACCAAAATTTAAAGATAATAGCTTCTTCTTCTTTGATACTATTGTTTTACACACACACACACACACACACACACACACACACACACACACACACGCGCGCGCACGTATATGCATGTATGTGTATGTGCAAATAAATAAATACAACCTGCTGAGTCTGATTTTGTTGTTTGTATGTACATGGTTTCAGGGCTGGCCACTTTGCATTAGACAGCCAATAAGGGAGTTCATCCCTGAGTTAAACACATTCTCCCCCTCTCAGTAATCATTAATTGTAGTAAGCATTCTTGTTGTACTATCTTTGGATTTCCAGCCCCCAAATAATGACATGGATACTTATTATTAATTATGAAAGCTTGATCTTTAGTTTAGGCTTCTTCCCAACTAATTCTTACAATTTAATTAATTAACCTATATTTCTAATTTATGTTCTGCCAAAATGGATCAGTTACCTCTCCTCAGTACAGCACATTTGATTAGCTGTGGGCAAAATTCACATGCCTGGATTCCTCCTCCTCTTCCTCTCCCCTCCCCCCGAAACCCCACCTATTCTCTCCTGCTATTGGCCATTCAGCTTTTTATTACACCAATCACAGCAAACACATCCTCACACAGTGTACAAGAATCCCGCAACAATTCGTTGTCTACACTTCTTTGTCTAAGTGTGTGACCCTAAGAAAATTTCTTCCTTTTGTTTTAATATGTCCATAGTTATGGTCACTATCCATATCTTGTTTGTGTAGCCATTTCTAGAAGAGATTGTTTCATCACAGACTTCAAGGTATTGTTCTTACAATCTTTCTTCCCCTCATCCACAACATTACCTGAGCCATGATGTAGAGGCTGTGATATAGACTGTATCCATTGGGGCTGGGCTCTCCTTGATACTTTGATCACTGCCTTGTAAAAAACTAGCCAACTTCCTAGGGCTATCGAGGTCATGGACATTAAAAAAGAATCTACTACTCCCACTCTAGTCTACCAGCACAGTTCCTTACTGCATTTTAAATTGTACCATTATACTCACAGCTGTAGCTACCATCTTTCATTAAAGACGTCTCTCTTTACAGCAAATAAAGAACATGTAACATTCCTCTTACAGGAAGCATCCTTTTCACATTATAGGACACATCTAATAAACTGAAAATACATTGGATTTTCCTTCATTTTTGAGGACATATCCATTTAATGAGGACACACATAAGGATACAAAATCTGCATGCTGATTCATGAGGTAGTATATAAGATGGTAGTTTATAAGAAGAGAATCTGTAGTTACATGATATATGGCTGTCTTAGTTACTTTTCTATTGCTGTGACAAGACACCTTGACCAAGACAATTTATAGGGGAAAAAAAGAGTTTATTGGGGGTTTACAGTTTCAGACAGTTAGAGTCATGACCGTCATGGTGGGAAGAATGGCAGTAGGCAGATAGGCATGGGCTCGAGCCATAGCTGAAAGCTTTCATCCTGATCCATAAACACAAGAAGGCAGAAAGAGCTAAATGAGAATGGTGTGGACTTTTAGAAACCTTAAAAAACAAACAAACAAACAAACAAAACCTACTCCCACTGACATAACTCCTCCAAAAAGGGCCACATGTCGTAATTCTTCCCAAACAGTTCCAACAACTGGGGACCAAGCATTCAAATGCATGAGCCTATGAGGCTGTCCTCATTCTACCATAAGAGATATTTATGGCTTCTTCTCCCTACTTTTCTTTAGATTTTTACATAGCATTTCTGATTCAGTGAAGTAAAAGACTGATTAGGGTGATGAGATATTTCAGGTCTGTCCTTGATGTCATGATTGTGAGAGAAAAGAAGATAATTGATATATTTCCAAGTTGAGATTGTAACCATACATACCATAAGTGAAGAAAAAAAATACTTTAAAATATGTGGGAAGTTGTATTTGCTAAACCAATTATATATTAAATGCTATCTGTTTTATTAATTTGTTCTTCTATAGTGCTCATATATACAGCATTCATTTCTATGGAAGTCCCTAACTGATCAAGTCCTCCATAAGCCTCTGGAGAACTGTCAATGATTTCCACAGGAAAAAGTATGGAAATTAATTTGGAATGGAGATACAGAGTTTAGAATTTGCACAGCTGGTTTTCACTCTTGCTTTAGTCTGGTATTTCCTCACTATGCTCCCTTCTCTATGTTTTCGAATGGCAGTGTATATTCTGTGCCATTATATGTTGGAAGTATGGGATCTGCTTTCTTATTTTGATTATACAAGGGATTTCAGTTAAGAGATTGCATGAATCTCAGAAGAAACTTTGAAATTTAGACTTCTAAATAGGTTTGAGACTATTCTAGACTATGGGTACTTTTGAAATTGGACTAAAAGCATTTTTGCATTATAATATGGTTACTAGCTTTGGGGACCAGGGAGTGGAATGTACTCATTTGAAAAAAAAAAAAATGACCCTTAAAGGGAACAGCACTATTAAGAGGTGTGGCCTCGTTGGAATAAGTGTGGTTTGTTGGAGGAAGTGTGGCACTGCAGGGGTGGGCTTTGAGGTCTTTTATGCTTAAGCTATGCCCAGTGTTACAGGTCACTTCCTGGTTTTTGTTTTGTTTTTTTTTTTTTTTTTGTGGATCAAGATATAGAACTCTCAGCTCCTTCTCCAGCACCTTGCCTGCCTGCATGCCACTGTGTCCTGCCATGATAATAATGGACTTAACCTCTGAAATTGTTAGCTATCTAGGTCAACAGAAGTCTGAAAGGCTTTGAGATATGCATTAACAGGTGTCTAGGAGTTGGAGGAAGTATCGGATTCTGCAATCTGGTAACCACTCAGTTACGTGTTCTTTGACATCTTTAACACACCCAACATTAAGCGAGTTCTTTCTGAAACAAGCATATTTTTGTTTTTCTGGTACACAATTATAATATTCTTTTTATAAACCTCATTATGTTTTATCTCTTATGGACAGCTTTATGAGCCATCTCCCTGCATGATGAAGAAGTTTTGTCATAAATGTCTCAGTGTGATTTTAGTACTGTCTCCATCTTGAATTTGGTGCAGTCGTACACATCCCTTAGTGCAGACATATTCTAAATGGTCTTATTAATAGAAAACATGGAGCCAGATATATGGGTAAAACCTGAGAGAGATCAGAGGAATAGCAACAGTCACATGCTAGCCTCACCTCACCAACTCCACAGCTTCCAAAAGCGAGTTACTTCCTGTCTACACACACCTATATGCCTTGCTGTTCTGCCATCTGATTTGCTCTCTCTGTCCAGCTACATCACTTCCTCTTCCTGCCTAGCTCTGTCACTCTCTGTACAGACCTTCAGATCTCCATGGTTAGCTAGTGTTGGAATTTAAGGCATGTGCCACCACTCCTGGCTCTGTTTCCAGTGTGGCCTTGAACTCACATAGATCCAGACAGATCCCTGCCTCCCAAGTAATAGGATTAAAGGTGTGTGCTAACATTACATGACTTTTGTGTTTACTTATAATGGCTGGCTTTTTCCTCTGATCTCCAGTCAAGCTTTATTTATTAGAGCACAAATAAAATATCACCACACCTTAGTCTCATTGAAAGCACTGCCACACCTGCATTCTCATACTACCTTTAATCTGGGCATATACCTGCAGTTGGGTGGCTGGATTTAGGTTTTAGTAACATAAAATTATGATGAAGTTGTAATCATGTATTCAGGAATACATATGAATATCGCATAAGTATAGCTAACAGCAATTAATGAAAAAAGTATATGTTGTGTGATATTTTGTTTGAGTTCTGACAAATAAAGATTGCATGAGATTAGAGGATAGAGCTAGCTGCTAGTTAACCATAGAGGCCAGGCAGTGATGGCACACACTGTTAATCTCAGCACTTGGGAGGAGGACACAGAAAGATCAGGAGTTCAAGGCCACCCTGGGATATATTAGATTGAACAGTCTAAAAGAGAAACAGAGCTGCGCAGTGGTGGCACACACCTTTAGTTCCAGCATTGGAGGGCATTCATGCCTTTGATCCCAGCAATTGGGAGGCTCAAGCCTTTGATTCTAGCACTGGGAGGCTCACACCTTTAATCTAAGCATAAGGGAAATGGATACAGGAAAATAAAGCGGGTAGAGACAGAATCTTGTTCCCATTCTGTCTGAGGATTCATGGAGATAGGAGCTCCCCATCCCCATTAAGTCTGAGGATTTCATAGATGTAAGAAGTCTCATAGTGGCTGGCTGCTCTGCTTCTCTGATCTTTCAGCTTTCACCCTAATATCCAATTCTGGGTGGGTTTTTTTTTTTTGTTGTTGTTGTTATTGTTGTTGTTAACTTATTAGGATCACACTTCAACTATGAACTTGAAAGAGAGTAAGGAAGGATATATGGGAGGGTTTGGAGGGAGGATAGGGGAGGGAGAAAATGATGTAATTATAATCTCCATATTAATAAAGAAATACAATTTTTAATTATGATGAGATTTCCTTAGCAGATATCCCTGAGACATGTGAAAGTTATATTGCTAAAATTAAACCCTTTTTAGACACTTAAAAATATTTGTCGTTTAGGTGAAAGGTATTGGTGATTATTCCTCCACTGCTTGACTTTAATATAAATCATAAGCAGAGCCATCCAACTCAGAAACTAACTGAAAACAGCATATAATGCCTAAGGATGTTTAGAAGGATCCAAGCCCACACATAGAGAAGACAACCTGCTTGCACTTGATAGACTCAACTGGCTGACTGTGTATTGATTTCACCTCGAGGTTTGACAGTTTAGTTCTTTCATGGATGATGTGATGTATCCTTTTATTGTGGTGTTGTTGCATGGATGTTGTGTCTTGTTTGATGTTTGGAGAGCAGATGCTGAGGGGTGTGTGGGTATATGGAATTTGTTATCTAGTTGACATGAAACAGAGGTGGTGGTGGACCAAATCCTTTTGCCAACTCTGAGGCCCAGAAGGGCATTTGGCAGTTAGGGCAATAGGAAAATGATGCATTTGATCATGTATTTAGTAAATCTGTGTGCACCAAGAATGAATTGTTAGGAACATATAGGAAGGAATTCTGTGAAATGCTGAATTTTAATTTTATTTTAAATCATGATTCTGCTCTGTTGCATGTGTAAATAAATTAAAGATGCAACAAACCACAGAAATATTATGAAGAATGTGATCGTGGCCTTTTTGAAAGGTGACAATATGAGAATGGTAATTATGTATCTAAAATTTTTTCTGGCACCAGGAAATCTCTTTTGCTAAGTAGCTGGTGATTCTTCAAATGCAAACTCAGTAATTCACAAAAGAACACTCCCAGGACCAACTGGGATGAGGATGGTGTTATGTGTGGGCATGTGGGATGAAGTCATGAAAAACTATCAACTATATGCAGGCTTAATAAAGAATCTCCAGTGTATATGGAGAACAATTGGGAATATGCCTGGACAAACCAAGGGAGAGTCTTAAATTTTTCTTAATTTGAAAATATTGAAGACAAGCTCCTCTTTCCTTTATTGTATACTGAATTTGATTCTTCATCTCTAGGAGTTATAGCTTAATCATATTTTATAGTTCTATTTTTTTTGAAGGGGCTCCATGGTAATTTCTGTAGTGACTACACAAATTTGCTTTCCCATCAAGAGTGCTTCCTTGTCCTGCTTTACACTCTCCAGCATTTGCTTCTTTGGCTTCCATTTTTTACTGAAAATAGATTTTTTTTTCATACAGTGTGTTCTGATTATGGCTTCCCCTCTCTCAACTCCTCCCAGGTCCTCCCCTTTTCCCCACCCGCCAAATCCACATTCTTTCTTCTCTAATTATAATACAAATTGACATAACAATAATAAATAATAATAAAATAAGATAAAACAAACCAGAATAGGACATAACAAACAAAAGAAGAATAGCCAAGGAAAATTTTCAAGAAACTCATATAGACACAGTGACACACATGTTCATACACACAGAAAACTCATTAAAAACAGAAAACTAGAAAGCATAATATATAAGAAAAGGACCTGTAAAGGTAAAACAAAGAAATTCAGTTTCTCCAACAAATGACCTGAATACTACACCATTCTTAATCTGACTTGATGGTAAGGGGTCCATAAACTACAAATTCTTATTAAAGGAAACAGTCATTTCCACTAACTGGCATAAATTCCCCTCAAACAGGGCAAATTCATGGATGGCTGGTGGTGATTGTCAACTTGACAGAATGATCTGGGTGATGGGCCTGGGGGGTAGGCTGTGCCTGTGATGGATTATATTCAATATATATGAATAACATATATTATATACTATAATCTTTATTACCATAAATACTCCCTTTTCTTATAGTAACAGAATGGCAAAATTTAATGATTCTCTCCTCCCCGCCCCCAAGTGTCAAGTTCGTTTCTTCCTTTTTCTTTTACATCCCAAACACAGTTTCCCATCCCTGCATTCTTCATAAATTCTGTACCACTTCCCCTTTCCCCCAGATCAACTGCCCCTTTGTTTCCTCTTCAGAATTAAGGTGGGAAGTAGGGGTCCCTGAGTGTATAAACTGGAGAAGGGAACTGAGCTGTAGCATTTGTCTCTCTCTGCTTCTTCAGTCCTGGTGCAATATAATCAGCTCCCCTTAACTCCTTCTATTGTGAATTTCCCACCTTGAAGGACTGTGACCAAGAACTATGAGTCAAATTAAACCCTTTCTCTTACAAGTTGTTTTGGTCAGAATATTTTATTCAGCAACAGAGAACAAGGCGAAGGCAAATCCCCTCATGTCATTTTCAAATGTGTTCCTAATCTATGTTGAGTAGTTCAAAGTCGCTGGAATAAAAATGGGATAATGAAGAAGAAAACGTTGAACCCAGGCTGAGTTCTGGTCCTCCTGACGCATATGTTTTTTCATTGCCAGGACTTTGTATCAGTGAGCTGGTTAGGAGGGATTAGGACTGCAAGGTTTTGTCCTCTAGATTTTCTTCTGTATTTAAGACTTTAAGATTTAAAAAGGGGGCATATTCTTCACAAATTTGTCTTAGTACTGTTCTTAAGTGAAATTAGTTACAATCATCATGTAATTAATCATTATTGTCAGAACACAGGTTCATCTAAGAACATGTGCGTCCTACAAATTTACCCAGATATGTACCTCTTCATATCAAAGGAAAGTTTAAGTAATTTTTCAACACTTCCAGTTAAGGGGAAACAAGTGTGACACCAGCTTGCTATATTGAGTCTTAATTCCCCACTGATTCCTTGTGATTCTTTTCCTTAAATAAGAAAAAATCACATTTATTTTTCCATACTTGAAGTTTTTGAGACATGTCCCTGTATATTTGAAATCTCCATTCAAGATCCCATTAGTCAAGTTGGTGGTCTCTAATTGATATTCACACAGTGACATAAGTGCCAGAGAAGAGGTGAAAGGGATGGTCACTGATACAATTTCTATAAGTTATTAAATACTAGAAGGTGAGATATTTGTATTCTTATGTAATGGACAGCTTTCCATGATGGCAAAGTAAAAATTCAGCTCTAAACTGGTGCCAACCAATAGAAACATCTTCTCCTCTCCCAGTTACCAACCTCTGGTGAAGAACACAGTGGGAGTGTAGAGTGGAATGCTATGACAGTAGCAGTCATTTCAGCAGTTTATATGTGGAGGCAGTCCTGCATAGAAGGAAGAACACTCAGGTGGGCTACATGTTCCAAACCTTGAGAAGTCTACATGGAAGTAGTTATAGCAGGGACTTTATATTTTCTTAAAGTTTTCAATTAATGTAATGGCTGTGTGTGTGTTTTGAATGAATTAGAATGGGTTGTCAAAGTAATAACAAATGTCTAGTAATCTATGCAGAGTCGCTCGACAGTATTATGAAAGTGTGTAGCTGCAGTGATTTACAAGGATATTTTTTAAATTGACTTTGATTGATAAGTGATTTCTACAGAAATGGCTGAGTTGTAATAATGGAACATATAAGCAGCAGAACACTAAATATTGTGAAGAGAGATCGTATTTTAAGATAGAGAACTAAAGTTACAGCCATCAGTGCCAGCCTTTGAGTTTGTGGATTTATATTTATGCTTTCTACTATAAACCTCACAGCAACTTTGAAAAGTTACTAATGACATTATTCTTTATAAAGAGAAAGTAATTGAAGACAGAAGTACTTAAAGCTTTCATATATGACTTTCACAGGAAAGAAAACTGGGGTCTAGTTTGAACCGTGAAAAACTGGCTCCTTTGTTATACCTTTTCCACTTCTCAAATATGGGCTGGGAGGGATTTTTTTTTTTACATAATTTACACATAATTGTAAAATACTCCCTTTGGTGGCTGTCAATCACTGTCAATGCCAATGCTCCCATTCCTGTCCCTTTAGGTTGTTTATAAGATAACAAATGCATAAATGTTTGCATTAAAATATTTGTTTGATATAAGTAGACCAAAGGGTGTGGAAGTAAAGATGGCTTTCACCTGAGTGGTACATTTAACTTCAGTCTTTGCCTACATGTAGAGATTGTTGAGTTGTTCTTATAATTCATAGAGCGAACTTTTTATACCATCTCTAGTTTCACAACAATAATAAACAATTATTGATCATATACTGTGCTAGATACTGTTTTAACTTCACTGCATGTGTAACTTTATTGACTCATCATAACTACACTAAAGCTTAATGTGAGTGAATTTCTTATCTAAGTTAGTCATCCCTGGAATTCTAATTTTGCTCTCTTCTAGAATGTCGTCCACTCATACATGGAGAAGTATTTGAGGGCTGATGACACTATGGTGAAACACTGAGGTGGTGCCATTTCTTCTTTTACTTTAAACGTATCAGGTGTGCCTTGCCTCAAGTGGGGTGAAGCACATGATGTGTGTGATATCATATATTAGGGATTTTTTTGATCCAGCTTGGCTTTTCAATTCCCTGGCAATTTTCCAGCAGCTTGACTGACATAAAACAATATGGCAAGCATGTTTTGATCCACTATTAATAATAACTAGCACTTGGAGTTAGGAATTTATAATTTCTCCTTTCAATCAATGGTTCAGTGTTTAGGTACAGCTGAGATCCCACACCTATAGTTTATTTCCCAGTCTTCCTCCCTCAGAAGCAACTTATATATTTGTGCTGTTATATTTGTCTACATATTTATTTATATTTTAATTTCTCATATTTATGTATAGCTCTTCTGTATTTTTTAAGTTTATGTAAGTGATATATTATTCTATCTCTTGCCTTTTTTTCATTGGACTTATAGTTCAAAAATATCCTTCATTTTTACATAGAGCTAAAACCCTTTAATTGTTGGAATGTTCTATTATAAATAAATCATAATGTACTTATCTATTCCCTTGCTGGAAGAGTTATAGCATCAACAACATCTTGGCTTTAAATAGTACTGCAATAAATATCTTTGGACATATGCTCAAAAATGTCTCCAGGGAAAGTAAAAAGAAATAGACTTGCTTGATCACAAAATATGCATGTATTCCTTCATAGAGAATTCTCAATCATAGAGTATGTGTTGTTTCTTTCTTAGAGATTGTTCAATTATTCTTCAAAGTGGTCATTGCAAATTGTAGACCCAACAGCAAAGTATTATAATTCCAAATTTCATTTTTCATTGCTGACATTTGTTATGAGATATATTAATTGTTCACAATTTCATAAATACATTGGTAGCATTTAGTCTAGATTTTAGTTTTATGATTAAGAAATGGGTTAGATGTTGAATATCTATAGCCATCAGGGAAATGTAAATTAAAGCTAATTTGACATTTCATCTTAACTCAGAATGGCTAACTAAAGTAAGACAAAACATATAAAAATGTGGTAGTATCAATACAGGAAAATGGGAACACTTATTCATTGCTGGTGGGAGTGCAAATTTGCACAATCACTATGGAAATCATTATGGAGTTACCTCAAAAAGCTAGACATAGATATATCACATGGTCTAACTATACCACCCTTGGTAATATACTGAAAGGACTCTAAGTCCTAATATTGAAATACCTGTCCATCTATATTCTTTGCTGCTCTACTTACAATAGCCAAGAAATAGAAACAGTGTAAATGTCTATCAGCTGATGAATAGATAATATAAATGTGGTATAAAATGGGATATTATTCAACAGTTAAGAAAAATGATACTAACAGGTGAAAGAATAGAAATAGAAACAATCATTTTTTTTCTTTTTTTTATTAAGAAATTTTTATTCATTTTACATACCAACCACAGATCACCCTCTTCCCTCCTCCCATCCCTCCCATTCCCTCCTACAAGGTAAGGCCTCCAGCAGAGCCTGGTATATTCAGTTGAGGCAGGTCTAAGCCACTTCCCCTGCATCAAGGATGTGCAAGGTGTCTCACCATAGGTAGTGGCCTCCAAAAACCCAGCTCATGCACCAGGAATGGATCTTGATCCTGCTGTCAGGGGTCCCCTTAAGCAGATCAAGCTACACAACTATCTTGCTTATGCAGAGGGCTGAGTCCAGTTCCATAGAGGATGCACAGCTGTTGGCCTAAAGTTCATGAGTTATCACTAGTTTGGTTTGGTTGTCTCTGCAGGTTTCCCAATCATGATCTGGATCCCCTTTGCTCATAGAATCCCTCTTCTTTCTCTTCAACTGGACTCCTGGAGTTTGGTCTGGTGTTTGGCTGTGGATCTCTGTATCTGCATCATGAAGCAGATGAAGACTCCATGATGACATTTAGGGTATTTACCAATCTGATTACTGGGGTAGGCCAGTTCAGGCACCATCTCCACTATTACTAGTAGTCTAAGCTTGGTTCAACCTTGTGGATTCCTGAGGACTTCACTAGCATCCTGTTTTTCCCTAATCCCATGATGTCTCTCTCTATCATGTTATCTCTTTCATTGCACTCCCACTCCGTCTCTGTTCCAGCTCAACATTCTGTTCCTTTATGTTTTCATCCCATATCCCCTACCCTCTATTGCCCCCTTCACACCCAGATTACTCATGAAGATCTCATCTATTTCCCCTTCCCAAGGTGATCCATGCATCCCACTTAGGGTCCTCCTTGTTAGCTAGCTTCTCTGGAGCTGTGGGTTGTAGTCTAGTTATCCATTGCTTCATCTAGTATCCACTTATGAGTGAGTACATACCATGCTTGTCCTTCTGAGTCTGTGTTACCACACTCAGAATGTTAATTCCTTGTTCTGTAGGAGGAATCTTAGAAGGTCTTATTAATAAAAACAAACCTGGAGCCAGGTATTTTGGTGAATGCTGGAAGATCAGAGTAACAGAACAAGCCACAGCTTCCTCACCTCACCAATTCCTCAGGTGATCCTGTTTCCTCAGACTGGATGCCTCTCAGCTGAACTGTGCTGCTCAAAGCCTAAAAGCTTAACCAGTCAAAAGCTTCTATTTTCTGGTCTTTACACCTTATATACCTTTCTGCTTTCTGCCATCACTCCCTGGGATTAAAGGCTCACTTTCTGGGATTAAAGACGTGAGTCACCATGCTTGGCTGTATCCTTGAACACACAGAGATCCAGATGGATTTCTGCCTCTGGAATGCTAGGATTAAAGGCATGAGTACTACCATTTTCTAGCCTCTGTATCTAGTGGATGTTCTGTTCTCTGACCCCAGATAAGTTGATTAGGGTGAACAATATTTTTGGGGAACATAATACCACCACATAGTTCCATCCATTTCCTGCAAATTTCATATTGTCATTGTTTTTTACTGCTGAGTAGTACTCCATTGTGTATATGTACCACATTTTCTTTATCCATTCTTTGGTTGAAGGGCATCTAGGTTGTTTCCAGGTTCTGATTATAATGAATAATGCTGCTATGAACATAGTTGAGAACTTGTCCTTGTGATATGATTGAGCATTCCTTGGGTATATGCCCAAGAGTGGTATAGATGAGTCTTGAGATAGATTGATTTCCAATTTACTGAGAAACCACCATATTGATTTCCAAAGTAGCTATACAAGTTTGTACTCCCACCAACAGTGGAAAAGTGTTCTTCTTACTCCCCATGTTCTCCAACATAAGCTATCATCAGTGTGTGTGTGTGTTTTTTAGCCATTCTGACAGGTGTAAGATGGTATCTCAGAGTCCTTTTGATTTGATTGTCCACGATGACTAAGGATGCTGAGCAATTCCTGAAATGTCTTTTGGTCATTTAATATTCTTCTGTTGAGAATTCTATGTTTAGCTCTGTAGCCCATTTTTTAGTTGGATTGCTTGGTATTTTGATGTCTACTTTCTTGAATTCATTATATATTTTGGAAATCAGTCCTCTGTTAGATGTGGGGTTGGTGAAGATATTTTCTCACTCTGTAGGCTGTTATTTTGTCTTGCCATCAAACCACCAAACATACAGAATAAAGGAAGAATATTAAGATCAGCAAAGGAAAAAAGATAAGTGATCTATAAAGGCAGACCCATTAGAATAACACTTGACTTCTCAATGGAGACTCTGAAAGCCAGAAGGTCTTGAACAGACATAATGTAGACACTGAGACCACAGATGCCAACCCACTATATCCAGCAAAACTTTCAATCACTATAGATGGGGTGCACAAGATATTCTAAGAGAAAACCAGATTTGACAATACTGGTCCACAAATCCAGCCCTACAGAAAGTAGTAGAAGGAAAACTCCAACCTAAGGAAGTTAGATGCACCCATAAAAACACAGGCAATAGATAACCTCACAGCAGCAAATCCCAAAGAAGGGAAACACACACACACTACTATCAAAAGATAACAGGAATTAATAATCAATGGTCATTAATAATCTCTTAAAAGCAATAGATCAATTCATCTATAAAATGACACAGGCTAGCAGAATGAATATGAAAATAGGATCCATCCTTTTATTGCACACAAGAAATACACCTGAACTTCAAAGACAGATACTACCTCAGAGTAAAAGACTGAGAAAAGTCTTTCCAATCAAATGGACTTAAGAAGCAAGCTGGTGTAGCTATCCTAATATCTAACAAAATAGACTACAAACCAAAGTCAATCAAAAGAGACCAGGAAGGATATTACATATTCATCATAGAAAAAAATCTACCAAGATGAAGTCTCAATTCTGAATATTTATGCCCCAGATACAAGGGTACCCACATATGTAAAAGAAACATCACTAAAACTTAAATCACACATCAAACCCCACACACTAGTAGTAGGAGTCTTCAACACCCCACTTTAACCAATGAACAGGTCTGCCATACAGAAACCCAACAGAGAAATGAGGGAACTAACACTTGTTATAACTCAAATGGACTTAATAGTTATCTACAGAACATTCCACCCAAACACAAAGGTATATACTTTTTTTCTCATCATTCCATGGAACCTTCTCTAAAAATCGACCACATACTCAGTCACAAAACAAATCTCATCATATACAAAAAAAAAAAAAAAAAAAAAAAAAAAAAAACATGGAATAACCTCCTGTATTTTATTGGACCACCATGGCTTAAAGTTTGATCTCAACAACAACAAAAATTATGGAAAGCCTACATTCTCATGGAAACTGAATAAGAATCAACTGAATCGCCAACATGTCAAGGAAGAAATAAATAAAGAAATTAAAGACTGCCTAGAATTCAACAAAAATGAATGTACAACATATCCAAACTTATGAGACACTATGCAGTGCTAAGAGGAAAATTCATAGCACTAAATGTCCACATAAGAAAGTTAGAGAAATCTCACACTAGCAATTTAACATCACATCTTAAAGCTCTAGAACAAAAAGGAGCACACTCACCCAGGATGAGTAGATGCCAGGAAATCATCAAATTGAGGGCTGAAATCAATAAAATAGAAACAAAGATAACAATACAAAGAATCAATGAAAAAAAGAAGGTTCTTTGAGAAAATCAACAAGGTAGATAAGACCTTATCCAAACTAACTAAAAGGCAGAGAGAAAGCATCCAAATTAACAAATCAGAAATGAAAAGGGAGCCCTAACAACAGACAATGAGGAAATTCAGAGAAAACATCCGGTTATACTTCAAAAAAACTGTACTCCACAAAATTGGAAAATCTAAAAGAAATGGACAATTTTCTGGATAGGTACTACATACCAAAGTTAAATCAAGATCAGATAAACTATTTGAAACAACCAATAACCCCCAAGGAAATAGAAACAGTCATTAAAAGTCTCACAACCAAAAAAAAAAAAAAAAAGCGCCTAGGTCCAGATGGTTTCAACATAAAATTCTACCATATTTTCAAAGAAGAGTTAATACCAATGCTCCTCAAATTGGTCCACACAATAGGAGCAGAAGGAATGTTACCAAACTCCTTTTATGAGGCTACAGGTACCCTCATTCCCAAGCCACACAAAGATGCAGCAAAGAAAGAGAATTACAGACCAATCTCCCTCATGCAAAATTTAGTAAAATATTGGCAAACCAACTCCAACAACACATCAAAAAAATTATCCACCATGATCAAGTAGGTGTCATCCCAGAGATGCAAGGATGGTTTAGAAAATCTGTCAATGTAATATACCATATAAACAAACTGAAAGAAAAAGACCACGTGATCATTTCTTTAGATGCTGAAAAGGCCTTTGACAAAATCCAACACCCCTTCATGATAAAGTTCTTGGAGAGAACAGAAATTCAAGGAACATACCTAAACATAATAAAATCAATTTATAGCAAGCATACAGCCAACATCAAATTAAATGGAGAGAAATCTAAAAGGATTCCACTAAAATCAGGAAGAAGATAAGGCTGTCTGCTCTCACCATATTTATTCAATATAGTACTTGAATTTCTAGCTAGAGCAATAAGACAACAAAAGGAGATTGAGGGGATACAAATTGGAAAGGAAGAAGTCAAACTTTCACTATTTGCAGATGATATGATAGTATACATAAGAGACCCCAAAAATTCTACCAGGGAACTCCTACAGCTGATAAACACCTTCAGTAATGTTGCAGGACACAAAATTAACTAAAAAAAATCAGTAGCCCTCCTATATACAAATGATAAACGAGCTGAGAAAGAAATCAGAGAAACATCACCCTTCACAATAGCCACAAATAATGTAAAATACCTTGGAATAACTCTAATTAAGCAAGTGAAAGACCTATATGACAAGAACTTTAAGTCGCTGAAGAAAAAAATTGAAGAAGATATCAGAAAATGGAAAGATGTCCCATGCTCATGGATAGATATGACTAACACAGTAAAAAAAAAAAAAATAGCAATCTTACCAAAAGCAAGTTCCATAGACCACCAAACATTACAGGTGTCAGGGACAAGGACAGAATCTCTAGTTAGTGGAAAGATACAGACCCCCGATAAGACAGGGAACTAGATCAGCTTACAGTCAGGTTGCCCATTGAGTCAGAGCCCTTGACCCTTCACCCTGTAAACATCCTATACAAACATCCGGTTAGCTTGCCCCACCTTATGCAGATGACATCTTCTTGCTCCCCCCACCCTGCAGGAACTATATAAACCCTGCTGGAGAAAATAAAGTTGCACCTTGATCAGAATCTAGACTTGGTGTATTTTCCTTTGTATCTCCTGTCCCTACATTCCCTCCTTAGGGTGGTCGAGAACCCGTTGTAGCCCTGCAGGTGGGGCCAGGGGGAAAATAATCACCAATCTTAGTTAGCTGTGAGCCCTGTGAACTACAACACCCTGGCAAGACAGGCTCCCATCCCCGACCTGGTTCAATGGTGACCTAAATGTTATAGGAGTAACCATCCATGTTCTGATTAGATTAAAACCTTACTCCAAAAGATAAAACCCATCACTCAGACTGTTATCAGGGCCTAGAACCTATGGCTAGCTAGATCATAGGCCCTAGAGGATAAATCTCTACTGTTCTGATGAATTGACACAGTACTATACTGAATCCTAATGATGCTGTTCTGAACAAATTCAAAGGATAGACACAAATAAATAAGGACATAGTCATTTCTTAAATAGAGCCTAAAATTTTCTGGCTGTTCTTCTGTCTCTATCAGCTCTTAATAACCTTTTTGGCATCATCTGACAACATTCAATTACTTTCCACCTCACACATATTCCATTGTTTTTAATTTTGTTTTATTGTATGGTGAAATCTCACAAATCAGGGTGAATATGTCACCTTGTTTTTGCCCACCAATATTTCATCTAACTGGGATCAAGAATGAAGCTGTCATTGTTCAATGGGACATAGAGAATAACTGGACTTGGGCAGGTGGGGCAAAGATGCACATATGGACAGCCCTAGCTGCAGTTAATAAGTTATTTTATTGAAAAATGGGACCCCTGCCCCTTTCTGAATGGAGACAATGGAGGAGAAGTGAATGGGGAGGAGGGTAGTTGGGAGTCAGGGCAGAGGGAATGGAAGGAGCGAGGAAGGGGAAACTATGGTTGGTATGTAAAATAAATGAAAAAATTTAATTAATAAACAATGAATTATTTTTCTTAAAAAGTTGGGAGGAGTTATGTTTCTGTAAAGGGGGAAATGATGGTTAGTTTTGGTCGTATTATATTGTGAACTGTATGAAATTCTCATGAAATGTTCCTTTTTAAAACATAAGGATTTAGAAAAGGTAAAAGGTTTGAAAGAAATCTGAGGCGATATGACAGGAACATGAAGGCTTCTCACTTCTTATCTGATTTCAAAGAGAATTCATAAGGAAAACAATGAGAGGATTAAATAATCACCATAAAGTATAGAACTCTGAACTTTTCATAGTGTTTTGAAATATTTCAGGTGATTTTTAGATTCTGAGACAGAAAATTCCTAATTTATGAGTTATATCAACTTGTCTGTTTTTGTGATTTTCCTACCCCTATGTCCAAGTTCATCCATGCAGGTGAGCAGGATATATTACTTTCCTTATTTCTATGTCCAAATACAATGCAAGACTCAGCTTAGGAAGGAGGAGTTTATTTTGCAGTATTATCCAACAAGGTGGGAAAGGATTTCCTGAGGTCTTCAATCCAACTGAGGCTTTAACCACACAGCTTTATGTAGATCTTCCTGCAGGGAAGGAGACTCCCTTACATATTATCTATTCATAGAGGCTTTTGAAAGAATCGGTGGAAACCTTCAGACACAATTAGATATTGAATTTTGTAGACCTAAAATTAAAATACCTGCAGTTCCTGTATGAATGATGTTAATTAAGTTCTGCTTACAGCTCAGGATGTACCTTGGCCTCTTTGGAACACTGCTGTTGTGACCTTTGTGTGCCTGCATGGCA
This sequence comes from Peromyscus leucopus, assembly GCF_004664715.2. NCBI lineage: Eukaryota > Metazoa > Chordata > Mammalia > Rodentia > Cricetidae > Peromyscus > Peromyscus leucopus. The sequence continues at coordinate 76,320,624 of NC_051086.1, forward strand.
AAAGCTGGGAAAACACAATGTCAGCCGCTTTTTCCAGTAGTGTACCTGTTGGATATATATGTATATATTTTCAGGAACACTTACTTCTGATGAATTTGTATAGTTACACACCAGAGCTCTGGATCTGTGGGTTCTTGATTTAACACAGTTTTTCTATGGCCCCAGTGCATTGTGTGTGGTTTTTACCTAGTTAGTGTAATCTCCACAATTACAGCTGACTTGCCATTGACGGCAACACCATTCAATCAGTTAGCAGTCCTTTTAGATTTTATTTATTCTTTGAATATTTCATACAATATGATCTGATCATATCCACTCCCTTCCCCCTAATCCTCTCAGATCTTCTCACATTCACTAACTCTTGAAACTTCATGGTATCTCTCTTTCATACTCTAAAAATCCCAAACAAACCAAAGGAACAAATACCTCAGTTCCAGTTTGTGTTTGTTGACTACTCATGAGCATGGGGCCAGATCTGGAGTGTGCTTCTTGTTGTCAGCGTCAGTCTTTTGAACAAAACTGATTTTTCCATTTCCTAGCATCTAACAATTACAACTAGTTTTTTTTTTTGGCTAGAGGTGGGACTTCATTCTCACTTCTCTTTTTGGTGGGGGAGGGGGGTTGGTGGTTGTCTAGCTTGAGATCATGTACATCTTGTGCAGGCTGTTACAATCTCCGTGACCTCATTTATTCATCTGCCCTGCTGTTTCCATACAATGATATTCCCTTCAGGTCCTCTACAACCTCTGGCTGGTACATCTTTCCACTCTCTCCTCTGCCTAGGTCTCTGTACCATGAAGGGAGGTGTGTGATATAGACATCTCATTTAGATATAAACATTCCAAAGTCCCTTATTCTCTGCATGCTGTGGGCTTCTGTGTTAATTGTCATCTACTTTAATAAGGTACGTCACTACTGAAGGCTGAACGACAATGCCGTGATCTGAAGTTCTGATAAAGATACTTCACTCTCTGGGAGTAGCAGACAGAAACTTCAAGGAATTTGAATTTGCTCTTCAGTCCTTAGATTCTTAACATATGAAAACTACAAGTTTAAAGCAATGGAAAACTCTAGATTTAAGTTACTTCAAAGAGATACAGGGAACCATTGAAGAAAAGAACAAGGGACTCATGGTCATTGAATGAGAATTCCAAAAGTCACGGAGCAAGAATTTGGGAAGAAATGGCTTTGTCAGCAAAGGAAATGAAAGCAGTAATAATGGAAAATTAAATACATAGTAGATACCAAGAGTAATTCTGGTAGATACAGGCATAACATGTGCCAATGCAGTATTTGGATGCTTGAAATAAAAACAGCACTAGAACTAAGGCTCAAGGATTTATTGGATGCAGGACTTGGTTTTTGTCCCCTTGGAGCTGCTGCTATAAGCTCAATACAGCACATGTGTTAAAGGTTCCTTCTCTATCACCCTGGTTCCCAACTCTTATCAATTTGATGGTACTTTTCCTCTTTATCTCCATGGAAACACAGGTTAGAAAATATTCTATCAGTAGAGGTCACAAATATTCCACATCATTTTATACTTCTTACAGCTGATAGTCTAAGTTCTTTTTTTAGTGGGAAGAGGTTGTGATTTCTTTTATAAAAGACTGCTTCAATCTAACTCTATTTTACAAAATACACTCTCAAGACAATGACTTCACAAGACAATAGACTGTAGTATCTCCAAACTCAAAAGTCAGGACATTCATTCAAACACATAAGTTGAATGATAATGTTCAAGCTAAAAATCCTTCAAATCCAATATGCTACAATATGTAATTTAAGACATAATACAACCTATGAGTTTATCACGTTTGATAAGCTTGTATTTTCATATACTCATTACAATAATTATATTAAAGCTGCAGTATTAAAATTGTGATTCACTGTACAGAAGCTGCATTAATTTAAAAGTGTACATGAATTAGTATGACCTATTAAGTGAAGTATGTATCAAGCATGGCACACAAAACATTAAAAAGCAAAGAGGTTTGAAAATTCCATTAAGGTCTACCCAGTCCGGTACCTTGTTCTCTGCAGTAGAATCTGTCCTTTCATGTCTCTCAATACTTTCTTGCTACTATTTCTAAATTACTTTTTCCTTTTCCTTTTTGACATTGTCCTTCAGCTTGAACTCACTCCTGTTCTAGAAACATTTCAATTGTAACTGCTGGTAACAAATTACCAGTTGCAGTTAAGAATCATCACAAACTAAATTCCATCTTATTTTTTTTTAATCCTGATACAATATGTTAGATGGTAAATTTTGAATGAGATCTTTTCAGTTTTAGATGTCTGTTATTTAGATGTTCAGCTCTGTCATTTAGTCACACTGTGATATTGGTAAATAATCTGAACTCTTGGAACCCCAAATTTTGAACTTTCTTATTGATAAATACAGTGCTGATAAAAGTTGCCACCTGTGATTGAAAGGCTCCAATGGAACGTTGCATGTAAAGCACCTTACTCAGCATCAAAATGATGTCCACCTCCTGCCTGACCACTTACCATGTCATTTGCTTTGTACAGAACACACTTCTGATCCATATAAGCAGAGGTTTACTGTCTGCCTTTCTTCCATTCATAATATTATGACCAGGAATGTTTAAAGAACAAGGGACTTCTTTACATGTAGGTTTGTATACACTACTATTGTGAAAACAACTGAATATACAAGTCTCTAGGAAAGGGAAAAACAATAAAATGTGAGATTACAAAATTGTTCTTTCCTATCAGACACACTCAGGAAGAATAAGCGTTCACTAGAGAAGATGGCAAAAAAAAAAAAAAAAAAAAAAAAACCCAGTGAGAAATCAATGCTTATGAAAATAACCAATGTGGCTTTTGACTGTCTTTGGGAAAGGAGCCCTCCCAAAGTCCAGATAAGTTACATGTGTTGCTTCTATCATGGAAATAGAAATAGGTCTGAAATTCACCTCAACCCTGTTTTCTACCTTGAATTACTTACCTGGCTACTAAGGCAGAAAAGTTAACAGAGAAAAAAAATCAATATTACACAACTACTGTTTCAAGCAGTTTTTTTATAGAGATAATAAGCAAAAATACCAATGATCTAATGAAGAATGAATATTCTGTATCATATTCATTGGTCTATCACTGAGAAGAGGCTCCTACATCCTAAAACATTCATACAACCTACTATATTGCCACATTCCTCTAATGGCCACCAAATAACAATAAAAGTATCCATGAAAACATAGACTTAGAACTCATTGCTTATCATCTCACATATAAATTCTCAGCGGAACACAGAAATAGTTACAAAATTAGGATTGTCTTTATTAGCTAAACATATCTGATGACAGGATGCCTAACAACCTTTCTCTATTAGCAACGATGAAAATATCACAACTAGTATTTCACAGAAAAGAGCTTCAGACATGCTAAGTTAGCAAACTAATCAAATAGCACTCATTATTTAGATTCTTTCCTAACTACCATTAACCAAAAATAGACAAAAGCCAGATGTATTTGGGGGAGCTATGGTAACATATTAAAGAAAGAAAGTCACCAAAGAGTGATAGATTTCATATTTCTATGCAATTTAAAAACTGTGATCTGGTAGTCAACATAAATGTGAAATCTAGTAACTCCCAAAAGAATCAAAGAATAGGGCTGGAGAGATGATGGTTCAGTGTTTAAGACCACTTACTACTCAACCAGAGGACCTAAGTTCTATTCCAAGCATCTACATCAGGCAGCTCACAACAGCCTGTAACGCCAGCTCCAGAGGATCCAACGCCTTTGGCCTCAGATGGTGTACACACTCAAATGTGGGTACACACACACACACACACACACACACACACACACACACACACACACACACGACAAAACATAAAATGAATCCTTGCCATTGTATCTGAGGAGAAATTACTGACACTGCATTTGCAAACTCAGTTGTCACTACAATGCCCCTCCCCTCCGTTGAAGGATGATCAAGCACCTATGTGCACTTATTTGGATGCTTTCCTTAAGCTTCTACTATCTGGGCAGCATTATACTAACCTCTGCTGACACCAGCACAATAGCACTAATTGCTCACCCTTGCAAAACCAGAGTCTAATGGTAGAGAGCTGATGCCAAATCTTTCAGAATAAACTAATAGAATCCCATGCTACGGGTACCTACAAACCATGAAGGCTTACTGATGGAAATGACATAGTTCATCCTGTTTAAACCAGTATGATTTTTTTTCTAGTGGTGCTTTTGAAGGAGCAAATGACAAGCAACATTTACCAAATAGATGAGAAGCTCCTCTGAATTCCTAAAGAAATGAAAATTTCTGTTAAAAGCTTCGGGAAAACACAAAGGATGTGAGCAGCAGAATTCATTCAGCAATAGCATCAGGAAATGGCTAGTGGGGAGCAGTGATGACAGCATGGAGATCAGAAAGAGTCTCTACCGCAATACAGGAGAGAAGAAAGGGGGAACCCAGTCAGTGTAGACAGTACATACATCCAGATGGAAGGGACAAGAGGGTGAACTGTCTGTCATCCTAACTTTCTCTAAGGAACCATTGGCTGGGAACACATCATGCCTTCTACCATATATTTTAATTGGATTTCATTAGAAAAATACTGGACACTTTTTTTTATCAAACATATAGTTGATATATCAAATTTACAGCTATCTATAGTGATATATGCACACCTACATGTGCACAAATACATACACACAATTTTCATTTTTTCTCAATCACCTTTCACAGAAAACAATTTGTTTCATTCTTCTGACCTAAATTATAAATGGATGATTTAGCCCTGAGTAATGAATTAAAAATTTTAAAGATATATATTCAAGTGAATGATTATGTTTTATGTTTAGATAAAAATGTATATTGATGAAAGTCATACACATGCACATGCACTTTACACACACATTTATTTATTTACTTATTTGATACATCATTGATTCCAATTCAGAATGAAAAGTCATAATTTTTTAAATGATGATAACTATCCTAGCAAATTAACTTTCTTCTTCCCAAATAGCTCCGGAAAAATGTAGATTCTGTGAGGAAAAAAATACAAAATATCTGTCTTTCTGAGGTTATCTCATTTTACTTAACATGATGATTTCCAGTTCCATATGTTCTTTTTGCAAAAAACTCTGATTCTATCCTTACTTATGACTGAATAAGGTTGCATTGTGCACATATATACCATTTTTCTTTATATTTGTGTGTCCACTGTCACAAAGGCTGATTCCATGCTATGGCTGTTGTGGATATCCTACACTGAACATGGATGGACAGGAACTCTATTGCTAGAGCTCTAACTTAGAAGACTCCTTAGAAGAGTATATGCTCAGACATATTATAGCTGAATCACATGGTAGTTCTAGACAACTTGTTCTTGTAGAGATTTTAGTGACATCTAAAGCATAAAGAGAATTTCAGAAAGTTCATACATAGGTTGGTATTCTATACCATAGGGAGCAATATATTTTTAATAATAATTTTTTATCTTTTATAAAGAATTATTTTATTCATTTTACATACCAACCATAGATCCCCCTCTTCTCCCCCCTCCCACCCTCCAGCCTTCCTCTCAAACCACCCCCCATTCTCTTCTTAAACAAGGTAAGGCCTCCCATGGAGAGTCAGCAAACTGGGAATCAATCTACCTCAAGACCCAGCTATACCACTCTTGGTCATATACCCAAGGAATGTTCAGTCATACCACAAGGACACATGCTCAACTATGTTCATAGCAGCATTATTGGTAATAGCCAGAATGTGGAAACAAACTAGATGCCCCTCAACTGAAGAATGGATACAGAAAATGTGGTACATATACTTAAGGAAAATTTTATACATTTTAAAGTCCACAACCTATTTTCTCCTTTCCAATTCCCACTCTACACCCCATTCACTTTTTTTCTCCCATTTTTATGTGTCCTCTTTTACTTTTAAGTCCAGAGTTCACTTAGTGCTGCCTGGTTGTGCATGGGTGTGGGACCATCTAATTGAGCATGACAGACTTTAAGCAACTATATTGCTGAAGAAACTAACTGGTTCTCTTTTCTCCAGTAGTCTCTCTTCTCCAGTAGCCAGGGACAGGACTTCATCAGCACCTCCTCCATTCTAAGATTTTGGCTGGCTTGATCTGATATGGGTCTTGTACCTGCAGGGGGTAGGACTATTAAGAAGGTGAAAATCACATGAAAACTCTAAGGGCAAATGTCTTCAAAAAGTAAGGACGTATTTAAGTAAGAATAATTCATCATCCTACCTCTCCTACTGTCACTGCTTTTATTAATATGACTTTATGGCAATATAGTGGAAAGTCAGCATGAGAAAAATGAAATGTTGGTCTTCTTAGAATCTGATTGTGCCTGAACTAGTTGCCTTACCTATTAGCTGAGGCGTGACTCTTCAAAGCAAATTCAAAATAGAGACTTGTGATTAGCACTCTCCATCCTTGTCAGGTGGGCTGACTTGTGACTGGTCTTTCCAGGAGGAAGTTCTAGTGATGCTGGGCTGCAGAAGGATTGTGTGGAGGAGGCTGCTCACTGCTATTAATGTTTAATGAAGATTCCGGACATATCTTCACACTGAGAAGTTTTATAGATGGAAGGAAACATTGTGTGTTTGTAATCTATAATTTAGATCGTGTTTGAGATGTTTGTGAAGATAAAGCCACAGGGAGGAGAGCTACACCAAAACCTCATGCACACACTACAAGATATGTATTGCTGTTTATTTCTTTAAGCATAGTCACCTGATGGGTTCCTGCTGATAATATTTCTGACCCCATGAAAGAATAAATGGGTCTCATCATTATATGAACTTGGACGATGAAAGAAACATGAATTTAATTTAACAAAAAAAATATAATGAATTTATATGAATGATGACAATTTAATAATTTAATTTGTTTTGCTTATATCATTTAGACTACTGATGAATTTTAAAAGTGCAGGAGAATTCAATTAGAAGAAAGCTTCTTAAATAGTTTGACAACAGTAACGTGAAGTGTTTGAACATTAGCTGAAGTCATGCTAGTACTAACGATGTCTGGCTTCATCCTCAGATATGCCTCCCCAGATGTGAGATATTAGGAGCATAAACTGAAAAATTACTCTTCATTTCAATGAATGTTCTTAACACTTTTATTTTTTCATACAATCTATTTTGATCATATTTTCCCCTCCCCCAACTCCAACTCCTACCTCTCTATCCATCCAACTTCATCTTCTCTCTCTCTCTCACACACACACATACATACACACATGCACACACAAAAAAACCAAGAAAACAACAAATAAAAATTAAAACAAACTAAGAAAATGTAAGTAAATAAAATCAATAAAACCAAACAAAAGGCAGACAACAAAACATGTTTTGTGTTGGCCAACAAGTCCTGAGTATGTGACCTAACCTGGAATGTAGTTGATATACAAAGTGACACTCCATTGGAACAAAATAATTTTCTCTTCCCTATTAGATACTGTTACAAACAATTGTACAAAGCATTGGGTCCATTTTATACATACACAATGCGTAATTTTCTAGTTGGGGCAATTGACCTATCCATCATGTCAGACATTTACTATTTCCTTGGTTTGGAAACTTTGAAATCCTTACTAAAAGTCATTGTGAAATGTAAAATTGTAGCATTCCCTGTGTGTGTGTTGTTTGTAAAATGTGTCGTCCTGATGGTGTATGCAGGTGTGTAGAGGACTACACATGTTTGTGTCTTTTTGTGGAGATCTGGGGTCAGTGGAGATAATTGTCTTCCTAAATACCTTTCCACAATATTTATAAAGGTAGGATCTGTCACTGAACCTGAAATCAAAAAATTGGCTGGACAGTGAGCTTCAAGGGTATGCCCATCTCGTACCTCTCCAGGGCTTTGATTACAGATTCTTGTCACTGCACTCTTCCTTTCATGTTGATGTTAAGCTTCTGAACTCCAGTACTTGTGCTAGCGGAGCAGGCACCATGTGGACTCAGCCATCTCTCTAGCCCAGGAGCATATGTTATTAAGAAGTTCTTACGACTATAATAATGGTCCTCTTTGAAAATTACCTTAAAAAACATGGCTAAAAGAAAGTATGCATGCTTCTTTAATCCTTTTTTTTTCCAGCACAAGCAGACCAATATTAATAGGATTGCTATAGGTTGAACTGCACATTAATTACTTGCACATTAATTACTTTTATGTCACTGTGACTGCTGTTCCTGCTGGAAACAACTGAAGAGGGAAGTATTTATGTCCACTTTCAGTTTCAGAGATTTTTTTTCCATCTTGGTGAAGGGGCATGGTTGAGCAGCTCAGTTCATGGTGGTGAGAATACATAAAGAAGTTCTTTACATTATAGTTGACCAGAATACAGAAAGTGTACAATGGGAACCATTGACCAGATGTGATTGGAAAAGGCCAGTACCAGCTGTGCTCTACAGTCCAAGTTCCCACGGACTCACAAAGCTTTATTGCCAGTGGACATGTAAGACAGCGCTTTGGAAGAGGTAGGTTGCAGATGAGATTGAAACTGTAGTGTGTAGCCCCTGGGAAGCTGTTTAAAAGCTGGAGGTTTCTGTGGCATTAACAATCTAAGTGGCAAAGGATGAAATGAAACGTCAAGAAGATCAGTGTAGCTGGACCTGACTTCTGTTGAAAAAAGAGACATCAATACAAAAGTAGTACAGGAAATGGAAGCCTGTGATGACTCCATTAAAAAAAAAAAAAAAAAAAAATAACATCAACCTCTTAACTCCCTCCCCAAAGACAGAACTGTTTCCAGAACTCATAGCAAAATTAATAATACCCCCGGAGGTCATTTAAAAGTATATAATTAGTTTGCTCTCTGTACTCAGCCTGTTTAAGTTTAACCTGCCTACACAAGAGCAACGTAATGTCTTGGATATCATGTGCAATTGGCTTTTATATTCAAACTAATCCATAGCTCTAATTTAAGCTATATACTATCCCGTGTTCCTGACCCAGAATAAAGTATCTGTGTATTTGTGTGTTTTGGTGATTACTTGCTGAAAGAATTTAACAAGTTAGATATTACCTAATACACCAAATACCCACCTGAATGCTGCAAGTTACCTGTGGATATAGCTTGATGGCATCAATTTGTAGTACTGTTTGCTCTTGTGAATGCTTCAGGGTCAGTTGTGGATCAGTAAAGTTTGTTCCCTTGTACAACTCTGTTAAAGACTTCTGTTAGGAATCCCTCATCTTTTCCCATCTCACATTTTCTGTGCTGTTCAATGAATACAGTGTAAACCAAAGCAAAGTCTGTATTTTCATTCCTTGATGCAACACAGACCCATTTTGGTGCCTCGGGGGTTATCTTTAATGTGTTAACCATCATAGAAAACAAATTTAAGAATGTGGCATATTCTGAGACTTGTAGAGAAGCTGTGGGTGTGATAACTTTAAGAAATCAACACATGGGTATTGGAGAGATGGCCTAGCAGTTAAGAGTACTTTTTGTTATTTCAGATGACCCAATTTTCATAGCCAGAACCCACAAGGAAGCTCACAACTGTTTGTAACTCCAGTTCCTAGAGATTTTATACCCTCTTCTGGCTTCTGTGTACAACATACATGCACCTGTTACATGTACATACATTTAGACAAAACACTCATATACATTAAAAAAATTAAATAAAACATAAAAAAATTTGAAGTCAAGCTACAAATATAGAAGTGCATTTACTTTTATGCAATATGTATAGAAAGAGTTCCTTAAATACCTTCTAAAGAAAACACAATTGTCACATGAGATAACTTCGTTGTAGCTTGCTTTATATGAGTGACAGTGGCCCAATGGGTTTTAAATACCACAGGTTTCACATTGTTTCAGAATGGTCATAGAGCATCGATGAGTTTTCATGGAAGGAAATGCTAAAATATGTTAATATAGATAGAATAATTAAGGACTTGGTGCTTTTTTTGAAAGCATTTATTTATTTGTATATTTGTGGATGTGCTCCCATGCATGTTTGTCACCATGTGCATATGAAGGTCAGGGATTCACTGCCTGGGTTGGTTCCCAACTTCCTCCATATGGTTTCCAGGGATAAGACTCAGGTCTTCAGCCTTGACAGCAAGCTCCTTTATATGTAGAGCCATCTCACCAGCCTATGCTTAATACTTTTATGATATTTTAAATAGGCAGATATGTAAAATGTATTTTATGGGATATAATCTAGGACAGGCTTAATAGTAAGCAAAAGAAGTGTTTTTATTTGTATCTGATGTTAAACAGTTTCAGTGGGGCTTTGATAGACCACCAGCAACTATCCCTTTCTCATTTTGCCCAGGTTGAACTTTTACAATATACATTCAAAGATCTTATACCATTTATTGATTCATTCTCCTGACCATGAGAAGCAGTCTCAAGTCATATTACAAAATAAGCCTTTAAAAATTTTACTTACACAATATATTTCTAGTTACAGCCCCAGAGTTGTTATATGTGATCATCAAGAATTTCTGGCTAATGAACAACTCTCTTCTTTGTGCATCTTATCAATATCTTTTATAGAAAACATTTAAATTATCCTATGTGTATATGTATTATTTATTTGTTTTAAATATTAACTGTGTGGTTATTAGATATCAGGCACTTTTCCAAGGCTCTTATACATCATAATAGATTTATGGATATAAAAAAAGACCTTGCTATGGGTCTTTTTTTTTTTTTTAAATTTGCACTGGTATTTTGCCTACATGTACATCTGTGTGATGGCTTCGGATCTTGGAGCTACAGACAGTAATTAGCTATCTTGTGTATGCTGGGAACTGAACCCTGGTCCTCTGGAAGAGCAATCAATGCTCTTAACTATCTATCTATCTCTCCAGTCCCTGATTTATCTCTTGTAACATCTCTTCAAGGTAGCCACTTTGTTAGCTGCTATTCTACAGATGAGGCTCGGGTATTTCAAAGTTATTTACTTACCTAGAATCATGAGTGTCTATCTTGGAATCAGTTTCAACTACTTTGGCTCCACAATCCATGACATCAAACATGATACTGTCTCACCTTCTGCCCCCTGATGTTGTTGCAGTTCCATATAATAGCCAAAGATGACTGATGACACAGGAGATGGGCACATGATATGTGTGCTAGACACATTCTGATACTGTGCTGTTACCTTGAAGATTATCTTACTTTTCATCCCCTTCAGTTAAGAATAGCCACATGCATTTCTCTGATGAGTGTAATGCAGGTAGATGTGGAATATGTCATATTTGGCATAAATATTTAAGAGCATTGCTCAACTCTACAGTCTTTGACTTTCTATGGTAAAATAAGAAGAGTATGCTGATTCGAAAGGCCATAAAATCAAAGTAGCTCAGAATACTGAGTTGCTACAAAGTTGACAATTTCCTTGGAAAGTTGCCCAGCATCATTCATATGAATCAGAAAGAAATATTTGTGATGTTAAGCCACTGAAATTGTAGAGCGATTTCTTCGGGTGCCATAATACAAATCAATGATTCTCTACTAGAGGGAATTTTGTCTTCCAAAGGATATTTGGCTTTGCCTAAAGATAGTTTTGATTGTCACAGCAGGATAGGATGTCTTTGCTAGCATCTAGCGAATGAGGCCAGGGATGCTGCTAGGCATTTTACAATGCATAGTGGTCTCCACAATAAAGAATTACCTGACACAAAATGTCAGTAGTGCTGAGGCTCAAGAACCCTGGTGACCTAGCCCTTCTTTAAATACTTATTGAGTCACAGTGAGCATAAGACCTGTGAAGTAGTTAAACAGAGATTGCCTATGCTGATCAGATCTTCTGCAGTCACCAGAGAGAAACTGCACTTTAAGGCATACATTCTGTATTTGTTTTCCAAGTGGCAACTGAATACAGCTTACCTGTGTAATTTCTACAGAACTTAACTTCATAAACAAACCATTTATCATCGTTACGCAAAGAAAAAAATATTCTGCCTCTGTGCTTTCCATTCACGATCCTGTACGTTCACTTTTGAAAGAAGTGGCTCCTCTCAGACCTTACAAAGCTTTGCAGAAATACAAATTATCAGTCATCAGCATAAATGCAATAGGTTAAGTAGTGTTGCCAGCCATGGGGGATGTAGTTTTCTCCAGTGACTAGCTCTTGTCCATTGTAATTAGGCACGTGAATTCCTGAGCTCGGAAAATAAAGTTTTAAGGAATAGTTCCACCTGGGGTTTGTTCTTACTTTTATTATTTCTGAAGAGGTTACATAATACCTCAGTCATGGAAAGCACCTGACACATTTCAAATGGAAAGAATTTAGTCGCTGACTTTGGGAACTACCCACAGGACATGTGCTTGACTTAGCAGCTACTGAATCACACTCAGAGTTGTGCTGTGAAACTGTGTTAGCATGGAAGAGTTAAAGGTCTAGGATTTTGATATTTCTGGAACAGAGCTTGACACATTTTCTACTCAGCCAGTGAATAATTCACAATTTTGGGGATGAACCAACTCTGCAGGGATGATTCCATCATCCAGAATCCACCACAGAAAACTGGTAATGACTGTAGATATACTCCAAGAAAGTTTTCTTTTAAAAATTAGACAATAGGTTAAATGTAGCCTGGGTATAGCATTTTGCTAAGTTTAATTCAGTATGATTGTATCATCCTAGAAAGGACCATCAGACTAAACTTTTTGCTTATTGCCAAATCAAAGCAGAAAATAAAGTGAAAAGAAAAAGAAAAAAAAATCCCCGTGGTGCTTTTGTGTCAAAGGTTATTCAAGAGAAGCTACTGAAGATCTTATCATGCACAAGAAATCCCCATGGCAAATAGTTACATGGCCTAAAATGTCAATAGTAACAAAATAAAAAATCCCCAGTACTTGCTATAAAGTGTGGCCAAGATCTGGAAGTATCAGCTCAAAGTAAGATAGAACTGGAGAATCTCAAGATTGCTCACCGACCTTCTGAATCATATCTTCACTTTTAAAAGACCCAATGGACAATGTGCAGAGAGTGACAGACTTTGGAGCAATCAGCCCCAAATGAAATATATTTATCAAAACCCCTATCCAAGGTTCAGAGAACTATGTGGAGGGTGGGGATGGGTGGGTGTAGAAAAATTGCAAGAGCCCGAGGTAGTGAATGAATCCAAGGAAAGAGTGTCTTCCAGACATATTGTGACAGATATGCATACAAACACACAGAGACTCTGGTAGCATGGACATACTGCACAGTCTCAAACCAGATAAACTCCTAACACAGAGAATGGAATGTAAATACAAAGTCTCACCCATCATCAAGAATCCACTTGTAATTGATACATGCTGGAAAGAGAACACCCATTGTCTCCAATGAGGTATTATTAGGTATATTTATCATTGCCAGAAGTAGTTGACCAATACAAAACACATTCCATATTTTTGTCTCTTTTTTGTTTTAGTATTTTTTTCCTTACTATGTTTTTGAGAGAAGGAGACAGAGATAGAGAGATCATGAAGTTTGATGTGTAGTGGGAAGGTTTTGGGGGGAGTAGGGTGAAGGGAAAGAAGATGACCAAAATATTTCATACAAATTTTTTGAGTCATACTGTTCTTAAATATATAACTAATATGAGCTTTTAGAATGTAGCACTATTTGGAAAATGTGCATCTGAGCAATTGAAAACTTTGCTTGCTATCACCCAAATAATAAAGATTCAAGTCAGAACTGAACCTCAGCTTTCTGACTGCAAAATGTACAGTTTATCTGCTCTGTCTCACAATCTCCTTGATCCAAATGTCAAAAAGGCTTTAAAACATTTCAGTTTATTCACAGTTTTATGCATTTGTGTATTTAACAAACACCAGTAAGCAACCACTACAATTTCCATTTACATAGTCCAGTAAAGAAATAAGACAAACCTTACTTCTCATGGGCACAACACCCTCTGAACCCTTCAGAAACCCGTTATCCTTGTGTAACGAAGATCTGTGTAAGTACCAAAGAGTAACAAGAAGTTAGAGTCAGATAGATGTTCATTCACATCCCAATTCCATGACTAATAACTAATTGGTTTAAATTCTCAGAGTTGGTGTGGTCTGTACAATGCGGTAATTATAAAGACCTAATTAGATACCACTTTGCAGATGTCACTATGTGGTCTTAACATTCTGCTTAAAGAGGAGTACGGTAATCATTCTTATATCAAAGGGATAACTTTTTCATGTGAGGTGGGTCTCTTTGAGGTAACTATCAATTTTGCAATAGAACTTGGGACATAGGAGTGTAGTCTATAATGTCCTAAGCTATGGTATAAGAAATGGGATGTACTGGGGAACTTCACAAAGCCAGCACCTGGTGGATCTTGCAGTAGATGAAGTTCCAATAGAAGCGGAAAACTTTTGCCTCTTTGCTTCTTTTTTTGAACAGGAATAAAAGTAATTTGTCAAGGTAGAAAAATCCTTGACAGTCACACATCAGTTCTTTATGGCTAGATGCTAAGTTTCCAAACTGGTCCAGTAAAGCCAGCCTTCAAGAGGCCTTTGGACTTACAGAAGATCATTGCTCTTCTTTCAGAGAAATTTGTGGATTTTACAAGAAGATGAACTGAGGAATATTTCCTATAGCCAGCAGGTGAGAATCTTCAGGTCCCTGATACCTCATTGTTCAGGAGGCCTCATCAGTTACCAAATGCAATTGTGCTATTTGATGGTCTCCTAATTTCCTATCTCATGAGTGTAACATCAGAGTTCACATTATTAGACAACATAATTTTCAAAAACGCAGCAATGTCAAATATATTCATAAGTGTACTTGTTTATTTTTATGTGTATCTGTATATATGTGTGTCCACATGTGTGTGATATCCTCATAGGTCATAAGGGGCCATCCAATCTCTGGGAGCTGGAGTTATAGGCAATGGTGATCCATCTGACATTGGTGCTGGCAATCAGACTATGGTACTCTGAAAGAGTCACAAGCAATATTAATCACTGAGGCATCTTTCTAGGACCTAACAATTATTCCTGTCACTGTTAGACAGCCCTTTAGTATTCCCCCAACTAAAGGGTTGGGAATCATCATAGAAGAGGATGGAAAGAGTGTAAAAACCAGAGGCAGTGGATAACTACAAGGAATGATATCTTTTGCACACCGCAGGGAAGCTGCAAATATGAACTCACAGCAGCAGTGACAGCATGTGCAAGACTGTGATGCAAGCCACACTGAGCTGAAATACCAGCATGGAACAGAGTGTTAGGTGCAAAGTTCTAACCCTAGCTGGGAATCCATTGGAAATTGTTAGCAGCTGGAAGAAGAAGGGCCAGTTTTCTCTAAGACAGTAGTCCTCAATAAGTCAGCTGTGCTGGAGTGGGAGGCCACACATCCAGGAATACTTAGGCAGCACAAATTGGCCTTGTGGAGAAAAAAAATTCACACAGTTGGGTAGGAAGGGAAGCAGGGATAAGTCTTAGAAAAGTTGGGGAGGGGCAGTGTATATTATCAAAGCATGCATGAAATTGTCGAATAACTAATAATAAAATACAAATTAGATATGGGGTAGCAGTATTAGAGGCTTCAGGATATAATTAATAGGAGTTTCAGGTGCAGAGGTAGAGCATACAGAACACTGATATAGAGACGCTGAAGACCTAATATATGCACAATAATTCTGTAAAACAAATATTTGTTTAAGCCCATAACACTCTTATTTTACTAAGGATTTTAAACCAGCATTCTGCAAAATTTTGATAGCATCTACAAATAACTAATGTAGCTGAATCACTAAAACATGGCACAACTACATGTTACCTGTTCATTTGTAAGTTAATTTGTATTTCTAACTTAAAATTAAATGACTTCTCCCACTTGATTTTTACTTTAGTTAAATTCTCATAGCATCTACATAGAAAGGGGCTCAGTTACCTCAAATGGTTAGATTATGTCTTTCATGAAGAAATAACCATACAGAAGTAATATGGAAGAAACACACCACAGAGTAGTGCTGAATTCTATCATAACTTGTCTTGGCTATTAATATCTTTGTTCTTGTCCAGAGTTCACTGAACTGAGTTGTTCTTAGGTTATTATAGCTCCTGAAGCCTGGCATACACGTTCCCTGATACTCTAACTCTCCGATAAATGAAAGCATTTTGTTGGTCTAAAACTACTGTTGTTTTACTAGTGTTGGAAATGGCTTATCCTTGGATCATGCTTATCTTCTTCTGTAGATTATCCATGAATAGCGCACAGCCCATTCTAGATAACCAAACACACGTGTATAATGTATACAGATAAATGCACACATATATACATATATGCACACAGAGATAGACACATTGTCTTGGACAGGAAGATTGCCTCCACTGTTACACACTCTACCCCATTTCCTTCCTTGTACTTTATGATGCCTAGAACTGGTCTTAGGCTTTCCTCTTCAGTCTTGAGCCTTCCTTTTCCCTGGTTTGATGATAGAACATAAGTAAATTACAAAGAAAGCAGTCCAGAAAACTTGAATACCCTGTGAGTCATTAAGAAAAAGGTAAATGGATCATGGATAGCCCATCATCAATGGATGCATCTTCAACAACTCTTGCAATA